>NW_023416295.1:91361161-91484856 GCF_014176215.1 Rousettus aegyptiacus
GTTTTATGTCCATTTCCTTTACCAGGGTTAGGGTAGTTCTCCATCATTATTTCTTTAAACAGCTGTTCAACATTTTGGTTTTCTTCAGTTACACCAATCAGATGGATAGTTGAAACCCTTTATCGTGTCCCATATGCTCATTATATTATTTTTTATAGCCTTGGCATCTTATCCTGCCATTCTGATTGCATGGTCTTGACTTTACCATCCTCTAGATAGGGCATTTGATTCCTTTTTCTTTACTTACTTTTGTTTATTCCATTAATGTTCTTCTCATCTCAGATAATGTATTTTTCATTTCGGACTGATTCCATTCTATAATCTCCATTAAGATTTTAAGTTTTTTTTATCTCTTTATTTAAGTTCTCGCTGAATTTATCTACACTTCCCAAAAGTTCATTGAGCATCTTTATAAACAGTGTTTTGAACTCTATACCTGTTAGATTACTTGATTCCATTATATCTAGATCTTTGTTCTTTTCTCTCATATGGGTTCTGCTTCTTTGTCTTCCCATTTTGGCTGCCTTTCCATGTCTGTTTCTATGTGCTAGGCAAAGCTTCTAAGTCTCCCTACCTTATTAGTGTGAATTTGTGAAGGAGGTGTCCAGTGGCACAGTCCTGAGATAGGTTCAGCTGCAGGCTAAATTTAGCCCAAGCCTCTGCCCCTCTAGGGCCACTTGTTAAGATTCAGCAAGCAATTTTAACAGATACTGTGCTTAAATTTTGCCTCAAAATGGCCACACCAGAAACCAAGTGTGAGTCAAATGTGAGTACAGGTGCTACTCAGCAAGGGGAACCTGACTCACTGAGGATATACCTGGATGTGGCTTGGGTGAGGCTGCAAATTGGAGGAGGTGGGGTTTTGGGGAATCCTCTGGGCAGAGTGACTGACCTCTGTTATCCAATTTATTGATATCTGGGCTATGGTGGCACTGTGTCTGCACACTGGGAGTGGGGAGGGTTCAACAGGGAACACTGACTACCAACGGCACTTCTGTACCCACGAGTCTCTCCTTGGCCCTTGCTCAGACAATATCTCCCTGTAAGTTCCTAGTTGCCCCCTATGTGCAGCCAAATCGGCACTGGTGCTCAGAGTGAGCAGATTCGTCACTGGGAGAATCCAATCAACAGATGCAGCCCCTTTAAGAGCCATCTTCTGCTGCTGCTGCTACCTTAACCTCCGTCTCACTCAGCCTCTCAAGACTGAGCTGCCCCACATTTTCCCCCACTCCCCCATCCTACCTTCTTTCACTGAAGCGTGCTTTCTTGGATTTCTCCCTAGTTGTATGGACTTGTTCATCTAGATCCATGGTGATTTTCCTTGTTGATGCTCCTTGTATCCATCACAACTTTGATTTGGTCGCCAGAGAGATGAACAGAGCCTCTATCATCTATGCCATTTTTCCCCCCTCCTCTTAGCATCTTTGAAACATTTCTCTATGCTCTAATATCCATGCAGAAAAACTACAATCATTTTATCTTAAATATCTTTTTTTTTCCTAAAAGAAAATGGTTAACTTTTATAAAGTAAATTGCTAAACCTCAAAAGAGTGCTTAGAGGTAGCCTCTGGTTCACCTACAGGCCCACCTACTAGTGGCTGCACAGACACAGGTGAGCCATAGGCCTCTATGGTAGTTCCCAAGGTTGGTGCACAATCTGTATTGCTTCCCCCATTGAGAGATGGTGTTTTCCCTTATTTCTGAGCAAGGATGAGATGATTTTCCTGACTCATAGATTGAAGAGGTAAGATTTTATGACTATCATCTGAAATCTTTCAGCATCTATTTTGGGCATTTAAAATGGTCTTTGGAAGACTTGAGTCACCATGTAAGGAGGATGACTATTCTGAGACCATCATCTAAAAAGACCACAGGTCAGCTCTTTGGTTTTCAGTCTCAACTGCGTGCATCTAGCCCATAGCCATCTTCTCCAGAGCCTAAGACATAAGCAGGAAATAAGCTGTCTTGGACCCTCTAGACCATCCCATACCTTAGTTAAATGCCACCAGTGACCTCTGTGGATACCTCATCAAGGAGGCTCTGCCTGAAAGCCTGATGCATAAATCATGAGCCATAATAAAGTGGTGGTTGTTTTAAGCCACTGAGTTTTGAGGTAGTTTGCTACACAAACATGGATTACTCATCTGAATACGGCAGTTCAATATAATGTCTTTGCAGGTTGTTTGAAGAATGAGAAAAAAAATGAGAAATTTTATATGATAAATAATGAATAAAAGTGACTAAAATTGTTTTTATTACTTAAAGTGGTAATCCTATCTATGCCTTACAGAACTGCAATAACTATCAAACAAAACAGTAATTGCAAAAGCCCAGCATTTAGGGATGCGGTGGGGGAGTCATGATAGTAGAACAGAGGGCATGGGATGAGTCCATTCCTATCAGTTCTACTTTCCGACTCCTGGCCTTTGAACTAAATTGGAATGTCTTCAGGCTGTCCCCACATTTAGTCATATTTTCATCAAGAAACATGCATCTGTGCCTGTTCTGTGCCAGATGCTGGGTACTGGCCTGGAAATATAAGTGGAACAAGGACAGCCTCTCCACTGATTTGTTTGGTGAGCTGGTTGGATTAGGAGGAGAAAATGTTAATTCCACAAATGATTGCAGCTGAGGAAAGGGCTATGATGAAAAAGTCAGTGCAATAAGAGTGTGTATCTATGATTTAATTTATTGAAATGGACCAGAGAAAGAAAGCAGGAGACAGAGTCCAGAGACAAATATCACAGTGCATGGAAACAAAAGCAAAGATGTAAAGAGCAACAGGACCCTCAGGCAAGTCTCAAGGATGGGAATAATGTGACTGTAACACAGGAGCCCCGGGCCTGGAATTTGTACGTGGGTTTGGATTTTTCTGAAAAAATACCAGGAGGACCAGAGGGGTGAGAAATGCCATTTATTACTCACAGCTGCAGGAAAGGGCTGCTGCTGACCAAGAACGAGCAGAGATTTTCTTTTTTTAAAGCACACAAGCAGAGGGAGAGTTTCTTTCATTGGGAAAGTAGCTGCCTTCTCAAGTGGGTGGGAGAAAGATGTGCTGCTTGGTCACATGGGGAAAATAATGTCTATGGGAGAAGCAGAAAATGTCCTTGGGAGTAGGCACTGCTAAAAGCTCTGTGTGTACTGCCTTCCTTGGTTGCTGGTCGGGCAGCTGTCAAGTCTTCTGAGTATGTGGAGAGGCTATGTTTTGAGTTAACCCTACAGTAACCAATTTAGGAAATGCATTAGAGGATACTAGGGAAGGGCATAGAAGATCAGCAGAGAAGTACAGCTGCCTGTAAAGACTTCATCTCCTGCACAGCCAGGTCTCATATTGCATGATTGGGGCATCTCTTATCCTCCTGCCAGAGCCTCTTCTGGGCACTGCCAGTGATGCCTTTGTTTCATTAGGTACCTCGATAACATGGAAAAATAACCCCCTTCCTCCCAACACATACACAAAGTAGCTTTAAAATAAGGTTACTGGTTTCTCTCCACTGGTGGTTTGGTTGTAGTGGTGGAGGGATGCGTAACGATAGTATGATCTCTACTCTTGCTGTATTCAAATCTGTCTCACACCTCTGTGGAAGAAGGGCAAATGTCCATTGTTTTTTCCCTTTGACTCCCATTTCTATCAGGATGAACTTCCCAGGATGCTACTAGGTCTCTCATGCAAACAGACATCTGAATTATTCATCCAATTGGCTTTTGAGACATACCGGGCATATCTGAACCCATTTCTGATGGCCATTCATTCTCAGGATAGGCATATTTCATTAGGTTATAGAGCCTTTAAAAAATGAATGCCTCAAGTACCCCAGACTTGATATTCAGAACCACCCTCTCCCTGTAATACACGTATGAATTACAATAAAAAATTTTTAAAATACTTTCCAAGAATGCAGTGAAGTCCCTAAAATACTTACCTTAAAAGATGAGCTGAAAGGTAAGAATATTGAAACTAAACAGCACTGAAAATGATTTCTTATGCAAAGCTGAAGCTCTGAGGAATAATTGCCTGATCAGAGAAGCTGAAGACTGGTACTCAAGCCCAACTAAGTGAGGGAGTTGAACCCAAGACCACTGTATAAAAATGGGACACCTATATAATTAAACCTTCAGTTAGAGGGAAATCTCTGCCTATAGGCAAAAGAAACCTTGAAGGGAACCACTGGCTCCTGGAAGGAAAAAAATTGATAAAATAGTAATCATCATTACCACCATCATTTTCATCATCATCATCATTATCAGCATCATCATCATCATCATCATCATCATCATCATCATCCCCCCCTAGCAATTCGTACCAATATGTCTGTCTTTTTAGTTCTGTGTTTCAAATGTATTATATCTATGTAATAATTCAATCCCAAAGCTGAGAAATTTAAGTGATCCTCTGCTGCTTATCTCCTGTCATTCTGCAGAAGCTAACACAAGTCCTCATTGGAGAATATTACTTTAACTCAGACCCCTCTGGATTCCCAAACAAGAAGTTCAATTAAATATTAGCTATAAAAATTACCAAAATTAAAGTAAACAAATTATCACATGTGTGAGAGTCAGCATAAAATTGTCAATAATAATGAAATTTAGATAAAAAGGATTTCAGATATACTTAAGGAATATTTTTAATTAAATGTAATAAATATATGTCTTAAATATAAACAGATAAATGTATTGACACTTTAAAATAACCATCCAACAGTTATGTCTAACTTCTGGGGTAAAAAAAAACTGGGTTAGAACTAAATAACAGGCCAAAAACAGCATTACAATAAGAGTTGGTTGACAGGTTACAATTTTTTTTAGGTTTTTGTATTATTAAGAAGGGAGATTAAAATGCTTAATAGTTTAAGTATTTACTTAAAATGGTAAAATATACATTAAAAAATCTTCGTTCGTCTGTCTAAAGACTCATCTTGTTAAGATGTCAATTCTCTTCAAGATGATATGTAGATTCAACACAATTTCAAAATCTCAGCAAGGCTTTCTTGTAGAAATTAGCAAGCTAATACTAAATTTAATGTGGAAATTATAAAGAATGAGAATAACTGAACAATTATGAATAAAAGAAGTTGCCTCTTAAATCTGTCAATTGTGCCTTTTAATATATAAAATTTTTAAATTTGTTTTATTTTTTCTTTTATTGACTGCACTTTAGGTGTTATATCCAATAAATATTGCCAAGTCTAATATCATGGAACTTTACCTCTATATTTTTTATTCTAATTATTGTATAGTCTTAGTTTTTATATTTAGATCTTTGAATCATTTTGAGTTTCTTTTTTTATATGGTAAAAGGGAAGAATGTAATTTCATTTTTTTGCATGTAGATATCCAGTTTTCCCATGGCGAAGACTGTCCTTTCCCCATTGAGTAGTCTTGGAACCCTTGCAGAATATCATTTGACCATATATATGAGAGTTTATTTCTGAACTCTCTATTTTTTCCCATACATCTATCTGTCTTTATATCAGTATCACACTGTTTTGATTGCTGTAGCTTTGTAATATTTTGAAATTAAGAAGTGTGAGGCCATCATATTTGTACTTTTTCAAGAATGTTGCGACTATTCAAGATTCATTCATATTCAATATGAATTTTAGAATGTATTTTTTTATTTCTACAAAAAACATTAGGACTTTGACAAAGATTGAATTAAATTTATAGATTACAGATAGTAATATTGGTAATATTTGGTACTATTGACATCTTAATGATGTTAAGTCCTAATTTGTAAACTCAAGGTTTTTTTTCCATTTATTTGTATATTCTTTAATTTCTTTCTACAACATGTTGTAGTTTTCAATGTACATCTTTAACTTCTTCAGTTAATTCCCTAAGAATTTTAGTCTTTTTTATCTTGCCGTAAATCAGTTTTTTTCTTAATTTGCTTTTTTAAATTTTTGTTATTACAGTTTAGAAATGTAATTGCTTTCTGCTCATGAATTTTGTATGTTTCAATTTTGTTGAATTTGTTCACTAGTTACATATTTTTTTAAATATTGAAGGTTTTCTATGTATGTGATCATATCATCTGTGAACAGAGATAATTTTGCATCTTCTTTTCCAATATCTTTTTAATATCTTTTTATTTTCTAGTTGTTATGGCTAGGTTTTCTAGTACTATGTTAAATGGAAGTGTTCAGAGCAGGTATCCTTGACTCGTTCTAGTTCTTAAAGGAAAAGGTTTCAGTCTTTCACTACTGAGTATGATATTATCTGTTGGCTTTTCATATATGGCTTTTATTATGTTGAAGTAGTTTTATTCTGTTCCTAGTTTGTTGACTGTTGTAAGCATGAAAGAGTGTTCGATATTGTCAAATGCTTTTTTTTGTATCAATTGAAATGATCAGATTTTTTCTTTTTGCTTTATTCTGTGCGTTGCATTGATGGATTTATATATATTGAACTAATCTGGCATTTCAGGAATAAGTCCTGCTTGGTGATGGTGTGTAATCCTTTTGATGTGACATTGGGTTATGTTTGCTAGTATTTTGTTTTGTTAAGGATTTCTACATCAATATTTATGTGGGATTTTGGTCTGTAGTTTTTTTCTTTTTGTAGTGTCTTTGTCTGGCTTTGATACCAGGATGACACTGCTTCATAGAATGAATTTGGAAGTGTTTTATCCTCTTCAATTTCTTGGAAGCATTTGAGTATAATTGGTGTCAATTATTTTTTAAATGTTTTGTAAAATTCACCAGCGAAGTCATCTACTCCTGAGCTTTTCTTTGTTGGAAATTTTTTTTTTATTTCTAAAATCTACCTACCTTAATCATTATAGGTCTTTTCATATCTTAAATATCATTATGTTTCAATCTTGGTAGGCTATATGTTTCTGAGAATTAATCAATTTTAATTCATTGTTATTGTTTATTGGGTGTTAGATTTTTTTGGCATAAAATTGTTTATAAGATGCTTCTATAATCTTCCACTTCTGTAAAATTTGTTATAATTTTCTCTCTTTCCTGATAATAAAGTATTTTATTCTTTTCTTTTATTTTTTATCAAGCTAAGGTTTTGCCAATTTTGTTAGTTTTTATTAAAAAAAAAAAACTCTTGTTTTTCTTTGATCATCTCTTCTCTAATATATTTATCTCTGTTTTGATATTTAATATTTTCTTCCTTTTGCTAACTTTTAAAAAATGTTTATTTTATTAGTTTCAAGTATGTAGTACATTGGTTAGACATTTATATAGTTTATAAAATGATCTCCCAATTGCTTGTTCTCTCCTCTGGCTCTCCAGCTAGCCATTACATTAATGCTAACTGAATTATCTATGCTATGCTCACCATCTATGTAACCCTCTATCAACTACTGATTTGTACTTCTTTAACCCTTCACTCCATTCTCCTAGCTCCCTCCACTCTGGCCATCACCAGACTGTCCATTATATTTTTGATTAGTTTGTTCTTTTTGTTCCTTAGATACTGCGTATGAGTGGAATCATATGGTATTTTTTCTTCCTCTGTCTGACTTATTTTACTCAGCATAATGACCTCTTGGTCCATCCATGTCATTGTAAATGGTAGAATTTCATTTTTTTTAATGCTGAATAATATTTCATTGCACATATGAACCATAACTTTTGTATCCAATCATCTGTTGATGGGCATTTAGGTTGCTTCCATACATTGCCTATTATAATGCCATGAACATAGGAGTACATAGTTCTTTATGAATAATTGTTTTGGTTTTCTTTGGATAAATACCTAGGAGAGCAATTGGTATATCCATTTTTAATTTCGTGTGAACCCTTAAGACTGTTTTCCATAGTGACTGTACCAAGTTGCAATTCTACAAATAGTGTATAAGAATTCCCTTTTCTCTACCTCCTCGCCAACACTTGTTCTTTGATTTATTGATGATAGCCATTCTGACAAGTATTAGGTGATCTCATTGTGATTTTAATTTGCATTTCTCTGATGATTAATGACCTTGAAGATCTTTTCATATGTCTATTGGCTATCTGTATTTACTCTTTGGAGAAATATCTGTTCAGGTCTCCTGCTCATTTTTAAATTAGATTTTTGTTGTTGTTGAGTTGTATGAGTTCTTTATATATTTTGGACATTAACCACTTATCGGATGTATCATAAGTGATACAGTCCCATTCAGTCAGTTGTCTTTTTGTTTTGTTGATAGTTTCCTTTGCTGTGCAAAAAATTTTTAGTTTGATGTAGTCCCATTTGTTTATTTTTTCTTATGTTTTCCTTCTCTGAAGAATATATCTGCCAACAGTAAGAAATTACAGTTAGCAAATCAGAGAGTTTATTACCTATGTTTTCTTCAAGAAGTTTTATGGTTTTGGGTCTTGCATTTAAGTCTTTAACCCATTTTGAGTTTATTCTTGTATATGGTGTAAGAAGGTGGTCCAGTTTCTTTCCATTTTTTTTTTTTGCATCCAATTTTCCAAGGACCATTTATTGAAGAGATTGTCTTTACCCCATTGTATATTCTTGCCTCCTTTGTCATGTATTAAATGAGCGTATAGGTGTGGATTTATTTCTGGGCTCTCTATTCTGTTCTATTGATCAATATATCTGTTTTTATACCTATACCATGCTGTTTGGATTACTGTAGCATAGTTTGATATCAGGTAGTGTGATACCTCCAAATTTTTTCTTCTTTCTCAAGATTATGTGGCTATACGAGGTCTTTTATGGTTTCATATAAATTTTATGATTATTTGTTCTAGCTCTTTGAAAACTGCCATTGATATTTTGATAGGGACTGCATTGGATCTATAGATTATTTTGGGTAGTATGGCCATTTTAACGATGTTGATTCTTCCTACCCATAAGTACGGCATATACTTCCATTTATTTGTATATTTTTCATTTTTTTTCAATGACATACTTTTCTGAGAACAGATCTTTTACCTCATTGGTTAAATTTGGTTCCTAGATATTTTATTGTTTTCAATGCGATTATAAATGGAATTGTTTTCTTCATTTCTCTTTTTGAAAGTTCATCATTGGTGTATAAGAATGCCACTGACTTCTGAATATTAACCTTGTATCTTGCTACTTTACTGAATTTATTGATGAATTTTAACAGTTTTTTGGTGATCTTTAGGGTTCTTTCTATATAGTATTATGTCATCAGCAAATAACGAGAGTTTTACTTCTTTCTACGAGCAATTATATGCCAAAAAATTGGACAGTCTGGAAGAAATGGATACATTCCTAGAAACATATAATCGCCCAAAACCGAGTCAAGAAGAAATAGAAAATCTGAACCGAGTGATCACCACCAATGAAACAGAATCTGTAATAAAAAAAACTTCCAAAAAACAAAAGTCCTGGACCAGATAGCTTTATAGGAGAATTTTACCAAATATTCAAAGACAAATTAACACCTATTCTTCTCAAGCTATTCCAAAAATTTAAAGAAGGGGGAAGGCTCTCTAGCTCCTTTTATGAGGCCACCATTACCTTGATTCTAAAACCAGCCACAGATATTACAAAAAATAAAACTATAGGCCATTATATCTTATAAATATTGATACAAAAATTCTCAACAAAATATTAGCAAACTGAATTCAGCAATACATTAAAAATATCATACACCACAATCAAGTTGGATTTATTCCTGGGATGCAAGGTTGGTACAATATCTGTGTTGTGGAGATGGCTAGGAAGAAGAGTCAGAGTCTGGAAATGCTTTTACTAACATGGATAAGGCAGAGGAGCAATGGCAAGGAATGGCAATGCTAGCATCCCCCACCCCTCTTTCCATGGCTTTTTATTCTTCCTCACAAAGCTGGTTTTGCAAAACATCATTAGTTACTATCAGGTTAGCAATTACAAACTACGGCCAATTCCCAGACTCAGCCTCAAGGCCACGACTGTGTTTTCAGCTATTTCTTCTCAAGTATCTTTTTCCCATCCTCGTCCCAGAGCAAGAAGTTCCAGAATAGGCCAGGTGTGTGCGCCCTCCCTGCAATGTGTCCTTGTGTGCAAGTCCACATCTGCTTCTGATGACCTTGTTGCTCCAAGCACCAGGCATCCCGCCAGGACTTCAGGCGTTTCTCACAACATATCTGCAAATCAATTAATGTGATACACCACATTAACAAACTGAAAGATAAAAACAATATGATCATCTCACAGATGTAGAAAAGTGTTTAGCAAAATACAACACCCATGTATGATAAAAACTCTCAGCAAAGTGAGAATAGAGGGAGCATAGCTTAACATAATAAAAGCCGTATATGACAAACTTATAACTAACATCATGCTCAATGGGGAAAAGCAAAAAACATTTTCCTTAAGATGAGGAATAAGACAAGGATGCGCACTTTCACCACTCCTCTTCAATATTGTATTGGACAATAAGACAAGAAAGAGAAATAAAAGATATCCTTCTGCTACCTTTAAGTTTATTTTGTTATTTTTCTACATCCTTAAGATGTAAAGTTACACTTTAAGTCAAGGTGGTAGAGTAGGTAAATGCTGTGCTTTCCTCCTCTCACAACCATATTAGAATTACAACTCAAGTATAGAAGAGCCCTCATTGGGAGGTCCTTGGAGTCTGGCTGAACAGAAGTCCTACAACTAGAACACACAGAAAAGGAGTGGAGATGTGAAACGGACTGGTCTCACACTTATGTGTGGCAGTTGAGGATTCGGAGAAATATCTCAGCTGCAGAGGAGTGAGGAGTCCTGACACCCCATACCTAGTTCCTCAGCCCAGGATTCCAGTGCTGAGAAAAGATGTCCCCACAACTTCTGTCTGTGAAAATCAAGGCAGATTGTGGCTGAGTGAGACAGAAGGCTAAGGGAGTCAGACTTTCCTCTTAAGGGGCCCATGTGCAGACTTACTGCTAATGGACTTGCTCACTCTGAGCTCAGAGCTGGGGAAGCAGCTCAAGAGATGCCAGAGAAATACAGGAATATGAGGTATGGAGGGGTGGCTTTCTCTCAGATAGAAGTGCTAGAAGAGGTTGAACCCAACCTCCTCCCCCGCCCCCCGCCCCACTCCTGCCAAGCCCAGCTTACAGGTCATCCGGGCACCATATCTGAGTTTCTATCAAAGTAGCTAACACTAGTTGCTTCACCCTGATGATTCCCTGAAACCTCGCTCCTCCCAACATTTGAACCCACACAAGCTAATTCTAGTGGATTTTTCATACAAATGGCCTATCTTGGTTTATGTTGAGGACTCTCCTAAAATATCTCAAAGATTTTCAAAACCTAAATAAGCAGCATCTGGCCACAGCATGCCCCATACCACTTGCTGAGCACACCCTGGCACTAGTGGCAGCCAGCCTCAGTTTGGTGCTTGGCCTCTCAAGGCAGTTCTAAGCCCTGCATGGGTGGCAGCCATCTTCAGATTGCTTGGTGGCTCATGCCAGGTAACAATGAGCAGGGTACAGGCTAAGGCTAAACTTTGTCTGTAGCAGGGCCCCTCACAGGAGGGGCCTGCACTTTCAGTAGCCAGATTTGGTCTGATCACTGCCTGGGGTCACATCTGAGGATGACACACATAAATGGCAGACAGGGTAGTCACCAGAGCCCTGCTAAAGTGAATCCTGCTTGGTAGGGTCAGCCTCTTCACGACACCTCTGACATTGGTAACGGCTAGTCATCACAAGCAATCAGCCTGAGAGTCAATCCCTCTCATTGATGAGCAAACAACAATCAAGGCTCAGCTAAAACAAGAGGACACATACATTCCACACAAGGGACATACCTGGAGCACCTAGCTCAGGTGACCAGGGAAGACTGTGCCACTGGAACCTACAGCACAATTACTACATAAGACCACTCTGCTAAGACTGGGAGACATAGCAGCCCTACCTAATATACACAGACAAATACAAGTAGGCAGGCAAAATGAGAAAGCAAAGAAAGATATCTCACATGAAAGAACAGAACAAAGGTCCAGAAAAAGAACTTAACAAAGTAGAGACAAGTAATCCATCAGATGCTGAGTTCAAAACACTTTTTATAAGGATGCTCATTGAACTTAGGGGAATTGTAGATAAACTTAGAAATTTAAAAAAGAGATAGAAAACATACATATAAACCAATCAGAAATAAAGAGCACAATAACTGAAATGAAAAATACCTAAGGAGAAATTAACAGTAGATTAGAGGAAGCGGAGGATTGAATCAGTGATTTAAAAGATAAGGTAGCAGAAAACACCCAATCAGAATAGCAACAAAAACAAAAAACAATCCCCCCAAATATGGAGAGTTTTATGAGTTTAAAGGGCCTCTGGGACAACATCAAGTTTACCAACACTAGCATCATAGGGATTTCAGAAGGAGAAAAAAAAGAGTAAAGACTTGAAAACCTATTTCAAGAAATAATGACAAAAAATATTTTAATTTGGCAAAAGAAATAGACATACAAGCCCAGGAGGCAAAGAGTCCCAAACGAGATGAATGAAAAGAGGTCCACATAAAGTAAGGATCTACAACCAAAATTACTCAATCCAGCAAAGCTATTATTTAGAATTGAAGGAAAGATAAAGAGCTTTCCAGACAAGAAAAATCTAAAGGAGTCAGATTTTTCATTAGCCAGTATTACAGAAAATGTTAGAAGAACTTCTTTAAGAAGTAGAAGAAAAAAGGATCAAAATTACGAATACAAAAATGACAAAAATTGCATATCTAGCAACAACTACTTTAAACATAAATGGATTAAATGCTTCAACCAAGAGATAGGGTGGCTAAATGGTTAAGAAAGCAAGAGACTTTCACTGGATAAAATGGCGTAGATGATGGAGGCTTTATTCATCCCCTCTTGGGACCACATCTAAGTTGTGGTAGAAACATCGAGCAAAAAGCAAGCAGAGTGGCCTGGGTTCTAGTGGAACATAAGCCCTTCAACTAGAGAAATAAATAAAAAATCACCCTGCAACAGTAGGAGGTAGGAGGTGGAGAAGATGTGAGGCTGCCTGGTCCCAAGAAGATAGAGGCTGCAACAGCTATAGGTGACAAGTACATACTATCCTCTTAAAGAGGCTAGGACTCCAACCAGACTTTTGCAGTTACGAACTCGCTTGCTCTGAGCACCAGTGCTAGGAGGGCGGCTGTTCAGAGGACACCAGGGACTTACAGAGGGACACTGAGTTGTCAGATGAGAGCCAGAGGTGAGGCTTTCTTCCAGGCAGAAATGCTGGCAGTATCTATTATTCCACTGTTGAGACGTTCCCCTCCTCAGTGTGCAGATACATAGCTGAGACATCATCAACTGAATAACAGAAGTTACTCAGCCAAGAGGATTTCCTGAAACTCTGCCTCCCTCAACTGGCAGCCCTACCCAAGCCATCCTGGCTGTGTCCATGGTGAGTCCTGTGCCGCCTGCTGAGCAACTCCAAGACCCACACTGGTGGCAGCTGACCTCGGTTTCTGGTGTGACTTCTTGAGGTAACTATAAGCATAGCATCTGTGAATTGCTTGCTGAATCTTAACAAGTGGTCCCAGGGGGCACAGGTGGGGCTAAACTTGGCCTGCAGCTGAACCCCTCTCAGGACTGTGCCACTGGACACCTACTACACAAAGCCATGCTAATAAGACTGGGAAACTTAGGAGCTTTGCTTAGCACATGGAAACAGACACAGAAAGGCAGCCAAAATGGGAAGACAAATAAGCGGAAACCATATGAGAGAACAGAAAAGAGATCCAGGAATAATGAAGTCACGCAATCTCACAGATGCAGAGTTCAAAACTCTGATTATAAAGCTGCTCAATAAACTTAGGGGGAGTGTAGATGAACTCAGTGAGAACTTTAACAGAGATAAAAATATAAAAAATGAAAATGGAAATTATAAAAAGAATCAGTCAGAAATGAAGAATACATTATCTGACATTATCTGAGATGAATAGTATATTAGAGGGAATCAATAGAGTGGATGAAGAAGAGGATCAAACCATCAATATAGAAGATGGGGAAACCGAGGACACCCAATCAGAATGGCAAGAAAAAAGAAGCCAAGAATAGTATAATACTTTAAGTAGCCTAAGTGACAAAATTAAATGCAAAAACATTCATGTCATAGGAGTACCTGAAGGAAAAGATGTAGAACAGAGTTGGAAATCTATTTTTTTAATAATAATTTTTTATTTTTCAGTTATAGTTGGCATACAATACTATAGTAGTTTCAGCTGTACAACATAGTGATTAGACGTTTATATAACTCAAAAAGTGATTGCCCCAATAATTCTAGTGCTCCTTTAACACCATACATAGTTATTACAATATTATTGGCTATATTTCTTATGCTATACTTTCTTTACCCATGACTATGTGTAACTATCAATTTGTACTATTTTTTTTTGGATCAAAAGTAAAGTTTATTAGAAAAGGGATAATGCACCAAAGACAGAGCATGAGTTCCTCTAAGAGGCAGTGAGAAGGACCTCCGGTGTTCAGGGAATTCAGATTATACATCATTTTCTTTTTCCTTCCTTCCTTCCTTCCTTCCTTCATTCAGAAGGAAGGAAGGAAAGGAAGTAGGAAGGAGGAGGGAGGGGGGGGAGGCGACGGCAAGGCAGAGAGGAGGGAAGGGGGGAGGGGGAGGAGGAGAGACGAAGGAAGACTGAAGTCCGGCAGGCCTTAGGACCGGCCTGACGTTCGGAGTGGCTAGTGAGGGTTTGTGTTCTTGGCTTTCTTATGTCGTGTATTTCACCTGCCTGCCTCGTCAGTCCTTCCTCCTGTCTTCTTTCTCGTCCGTTCGTCTTCTTTTTTCTTTCTTTCTTTCTTTCTTTCTTTCTCCTTTCCTCCTTCCTTCCTTCCTTCCTTCCTTCCTTCCTTCCTTCCTTCCTTCCTTTCTTTTTTAATTTATATATTTTTTGGTAACATTGGTTAATGAAATTCAGTGTTTCAGGTGTACAATTTAACAGCGAGGCACATACACACACATAGTATATGTATATATATGTATATGTATGTGTATATGTATATATGTATATCTATATATGTGTGCATGTGTGTGTGTGTGTGTGTGTGTGTGTGTGTGTGTGTGTGTATATATATATATTGCATTGTGTGTTGCCTTCCAGAGATAGATTTCTTTCTGTCACCACTATCCTCTACTCTCTGGTATTCACTAGTCTATTGTCCATGTCCATGAGTCTCTGTTCATTTGTCCTGTTTATCTGTTGCTTTTAGGTTATATCCCACATGTAAGTGATAGCATGTGGTTTTCAACTTTTTCTGCCTGGCTTATTTCACTTAGCAAGATTATCTCGAGGTCCATCCATGACAATCTTCTTATAGCTGAGTAATGTTCCATTGTGTATATATGTACCATAGCTTCCTTAGCCAATTACCTATTATAGGACATTTCGGTTGCTTCTATGTCCTGGCCACCATGAATAAGGCTGCTATAAACATTGGTGTGCAAATATCTTTAGTATGAATGTTTTAACGATGTTAATTCTTCTTATTCGTAAGCATAGTATATGCTTCTATTTAGTTGTATTATTCAGTTTCTCTCTTCAATGACATATTTTGAGTAGAGATCTTTTAACTCCTTGGTTAAATTATTCCTATTTTATTTTTGATACAATTGTTAATAGGATTGTTTTCTCAGTTTTTCTTCTTGATAGCTTGATATTGGCGTACAGAAATGCAACTAACTTCTGAATATTAATTTTTTATTCTACTACTTTACTGAATTTATTTACTAGTTCTAATAGTTTTTATATAGAATTTTTAAGGTTCCCTATATAGTATCATGCGAATTGCATATAATGACAGTTTTACTTCTTCCTTTCCAATTTGGATGCCTTCTATTTCTCTTTCTTGTCTGACTGCTGTGGTTAGAATTTTCAGTATTATGTTGGAAAAAGTGGTGAAAGTGAACATCCTTTTCTTGTTCATGTGTTAGCTAAGGGTTTGTCATTTATGGCCTTTCTTATGTTGAGATATGTTTTCTCTATTCTCACTTTGCCGATAATTTTTATCATAAATGGTTGTGAGATTTTTTCAAATGCTTTTTCTTCATCAATTGATAAGATTATATAATTTTTATCTTTCAGTTTGTTTATGTGGTATATCACATTAATTGATTTGCAGATATTGAACCAAACTTGCATCCGAGGAATAAATTCAAATTGAATATGGTAGATAGTCTTTTTATATTCTATATTTGCTCTTTATCTAATTGCTCTATTAATTACAGAAAAGGGTGTCAAAATCATTTATAATGTAAGTGTTTCTATTTCTCCTTGCATCTATCAATTTTTACTTAGTGTATTTGAAACTGAATTTTTAGGTGCATGATTGTTTAGCATCACCATATACCCCAATTAATTGATTATTTTACAACTATGAATTTACTTTTTTTCCTCTTGGTAGTATGATTTTCTATGAAATCTATGTAAAATAGTTACAATTTTTTCCCACTAATCTCAGCATGGTATATCATTTCCCACACTTTGACTTTTAATATTAGTGTCTTATATTTAAAGTGAGTTTTTTTGTATTAAGTATATAGTTGGCTCTTGGTTTATAATAAAGTCTGAAAATTTTCACTTTTATTTGGGTTACTTGAACAATTAACATTTAATGTAATTAGTGATGAAATTAGGTTTATGTCTACCATCTTGTTGCTTGCTTTTTATTTGTCCCATCTCTTTTTTTTCCATAACCTTCTTTTCTGCTTAGTTTTTATTAATTGAATATCATTTATTATTTCATTTTATTTTATTTCTGGCTTATTAACTATAACTATTCACTTTATTATTGTAGTTTTTATAGTTTTTCATACTTATTAACTCAACACAAACTACTTTTATGTACTATGGTATAGAATATAAAAATCATAGTATAATATTAGAATATGATAATATATCATATAATAGTAGCATAATAGTTTTAAAACAATGTGATCATATAATAAGACATTTTATAGATGCCTAAAATATACATCTTTAACATATAGCAATTCTATTTTCAATATTATACACACTATTTAAATAGAAGAAAATCTAGCAGTATATTTTTTCACTAATTTCAGCTTGTATGCTGTTATTTTATATACTTTCTTTATATATATGTTATAAACCCCAAATGCATTGTTATTGCTTTTACTTATAGAGTCAATTAACTTTAAAGTGATATTAATAATAACAAAAATATTTTATTTTTACCTGTAAAGTTGCCATCTCCTCTGCATGTCACTTTTTATCTTAGGTCCACATCTCCATCACTGAGGACTATCTTTCAACATTCTTGTAATGTGGTTTTGCTTATGGTAAATTTCTTGAATTAGTCTTAATTTTCTTTTTATTTTTTATAAATATTTTTGTGGCATGTAGAATTGCAGATTGATGGTTTTTCTTTTGATACTTTAAAGATACTGTTCAATTGTCTTTTTTGCTTACATACTTTCCCGTAAGAAGTCAGCTGTTATCTTTATATTTGTTCCTCTATTTAGAATATGCATGTATTCACCCCTATGGCTGCTTTATTAATGGCTTTAAATATTTTTTTTTGATGAGCTTGGTGTAATTTTTTTTTTTTGCTGTTGTTTGTTTATTTCTTGTTCCTGGGGTCCACTGAGATTTTTGGATCTATGTACTTATACATTTAAATAAAATCAGACATTTTTTAACCTTTGTTGTTTCAAATATTTTTTCTACCTTTCCTTTAGAGATTCTAATTAAATGAATATTATATTGCTTAAAGTTGTCCCATAAATCACTAATTTTTTTCCAGTGTTCGTTCTCTGTGTGTTATAGCTTAGATAGTTTCCATTGCTATGTCTTCAAGTTCGGTAAGTTTTAAAATACTATATCTAATAATTTTTAACCCCATCTAATGTGTATGTGTATGTATGTAAGTACTTTGTAGTTTTTATCTCTAGAAGTTCAGTTTGTGTTTTTTTTTCTGTATCTTCCATATCACTATTAATCATTTTAAATATATAAAGTAACAATAATTATTTAAATGTTCTTGTCTGCTAATTTTAATATTTGTGTCAGTTCTGGCTTGATTTATTGATTAATTATTCTCTCCTAATTATGGATCATGTATTCCTGCTGCTTTGTATGTCTGATAGTTTTTGTTTGTTTGTTTGTTTGTTTGTTTGTTTGGATGACAGACATTGTGAACTTTATCTTGTTGGATGCCAGATCTTTGTTGTATTCCTACGAATATTCTTGATCATTATTCTGGTGAATTTAAATCACATGGAGAAATTTTATTAATTTTAAAGCTTAATTTTATACCTCGTTAGGTGCTTCAGGAACAGTGCTTCATCTATCACTTATTATTCCTCACTACCAAGGCAAAACATTCCTGAGTAGTCTATCCAATGACCTACAAATTATAAGCTTTGCACTCTGGCTAGTGAGAAAAAACACCATCGCCAGCCCTATGTGAGCACTGGGTTCTCTTGTATTACTTTTTCAGATGTTCTTTTTTTCTATCCTGAGGTAATATCTTTGTATACAAGTGTTAATCAGTATTCTTACGAATGTTTGAAGGGAAACCTATATAGTTCTCTGAGCTTCTCCTTATGATCACTCCTCTTTTATATACTGTCATGTGAACTCTAGATGCCTTGGTTTCTTTGAACTCTCAGTTCTATTTTTTCCACTTAAGGAGACCATTAAGGTTTTAATGGGTCCTCTCTCTCTGTGCTGTCCCCTGGAAAATCCATCAAACAGTAAGTTAGGGGATTCTAGAACTTGCCTAGTTTATTCCCATCTCTCAGGCACAGCTATCTTTTATTTTTTGATGTCTAGAGTTTTGAAAAACACTTAATGTATTTTGTCTGTTGTTTTTTTGTTGTTTCAGATTCAAAGGTAAGTCATATCCCTGAGTTTATCTTGGACAGAAATGGAATTCATACTCAGTATCTCTGATAACATTCCTAGTTAATAAGAAGGTGTCCTGATTATTTGTTTCCTGTGTGCCAAGATGTGAGTTTAGAGATTCACATTAGTAAGCCATTTGATCCCTAATGTATCTCTGTAAGGCATGAATTAGACCAGCTCTAACACACATTAACTGTATGATTCTGAGCAAATGGTTTTACCTTTATGAGTTCTGTTTTTCAATCTACAAAATAATGATGGTAATTAATAATAACAATAATAATAAATTGTTGAGTGCACTAAATGAAAAATAAAAGCTGAACAGTTAACATCACTTGATGTATGCAAAACACTCAATTTTGGGAAACCGAGGTATAGTGGGGTTAAGTAACTTACCAAAAGTTGCACATTTGCTAAATGTTAGAGCTTGGGTGGGAGCCCAACATTGTCTGACCCAGGAATCTTGTGGTGTCTCTCCAGGCAAAAAAAGAGATTACATTCTGAAAAAGATATGTCACTCAGTTGGATATGGTGGCAACCCCCCAAAATGAATATGTGGTCTTAGCTGTAGGGGAAATGGATGGAATAGAAGGAACAGGTTAGAAAGATACCTCCTACCAGTGTCTAGTGAGCTTGCATAAAGGGTTCCATTGCCACAAATCATTTTGTGTGAGGTCTCATAATGAGGCTTTACAGTGCCATAAAAGTTTTTTTCTGGTTATTTATTTAATTTTATTTTTTTAACATTTTACTTCTCCCACCTCCTCCCTTCACCCTCCCCTCCGGTAATCACTAGTCCATCGTCCATGTCCATGAGTCTCTGTTTACTTGTCCTGTTCACTCTCAGGTAGGGCTGTTCAGGGAACTCATCACACCTTCTCCCCTTCCCCTTCTCTTTCAGGGAGCTCCATCATTGAGAGGCAGCTTCTTTGTTTCTCTCAGTCCACCACCAACACCCGGGGTTCTGACCTGTGGTAGCTATTATGTGCAGGTCCCATGCTCAGTTGTGCTGGTGTGCTGTTTGGGTGTTGTTTTCTTGAGTTTTAGATGTTCAGCTTATTTTTGTTTTAAGGGGAGAGATCTGGGGACATCTCTCACTCTGCCACACTTACTCTTCCCTTAAATTAAAAAAAAAATGCTCTAATGATCCTGTAGTAAGAAAAACTTCTTAATTTTATTTTTTTCTTATTAATCTATTGATTAGAACAATTTTAATGAAAATTTATACATAATTAATACATACAATTTGATGGGTTTGGAGATAATTATAGAACCATGAAACCATCACCACTGTCTATGTCATAAAATTATCCATCACCTCTAAAAATTTCCTTCTGTCCCATTATTTTTATTATTATTTAACATAAGATCAAAACTCTACAGATTTTTTAAGTATGTAATAGAGTATTGTTAACTATAGGCACTACACTAGATAGCATATGTCCTGAGCTTATTTTGTATAACTTTTTTGCTAATACCTCTCCATTTCCTTCCACCTAGCTCCTGCCAGTCACCATTTCAGAAACTGCTTTTATGAATGTGACTATTTTTAGTTTATCATGTAACTGGTATCGTATAAAATTTTTCCTTTTGTATGTAGCTTATTTTGCTTAGCATAATGTCCTCCAGGTTTATTAATGTTGTTGCAAATGGCAGTATTGTTTTTCTTTTTAAAAGCTGAATAATATTCCACTGCATGTATATACAACATTTTCTTTATCGAGTCCTCTGTCAATTGACATTTAGGTTGCTTCCATGTCTTGGCTATCAAAAATAATGCTGCATTGAACATGAGAGAGCAAACATTTCTTTAAGATTCTGATTTCATATCCTTTGGCTATATACTCATAAGTAGAATTGCCAAATATATGGTAGTTCTATACTCAATTTTTTGAGGAATCTCCACACTGTTTTCCATAATGATGATACCAATCTACATTTCTACCAAGAGTATATAAGGATTCCTTTTTCTCTATATCCTCACTAATTTTTTATATTTTGTTTTCTTGATCAAAGCCATCTTAACAGGTGTGAAGTGAGGATTAGACGCCACCTACTGGAAATCAAAAGAAAAATACCTTCTTTGCAACAGGCTAGAAAACATTAAGTAATGAATCCTATTTTTGGAAAAAAAAAATGCAGAACACACTTCCATTAATTCTCTGGCAGAGAAATAGTCCATTAAACACCATAAACAACCAAGGTGACAAGGCATCTCAGAAAGAAAGAGAAAAATCTCCAGAAAATAAGCTTAAAGACATAGAAATGTGTGACTTAAATGACAAAGAATTCAAATGCCCAGAGTTGCAGAATCAATCAAAAAACAAAATCCAACCATATGCTGCCTCTATGAGACATATCTCTGCTCCAAAGACATATATAGACTCAAAGTGAAATCGTCAAAAATTATATTTCAAACAAATGGCATTCATAAAGAAAAATAAGAGTAGTGGCACTTATATCAGATGAAGCATAATTCAAAATAAAAAATATAAAGAAAGATACTGAGGGGCACTTCATAATGATAAACAAAATCGTGAACCAAGAAAACACAACATTTATTAATATCTATGCTCCTAATCAGGGAATATGTAAATATGTAAAGCAATTAATAACAGAAGGGAGAAACATATGGAAATTAAACAACATACTACAGAAAAATTATTGGGTCAAAGAAATGAAAACAGAATCAAGAAATACAGAGAAATGAATGATAGTCATAATATAAAATAATAGTCATAATCAAAACTTTTGGGACATGGCAAAAGCAGTCATAAGAGAAAAGTTCATATCATTACAGGCCTACCTCCAAAAACAAAAATGAGCCCAAATAAACAACATATTGTTTCATCTTAAAAAACTAGAAATGAAAGGACAAATGAAGCCTAAAGTTAGCAGAAGGAATGAAATAATTAAAATTAGAGCAGAAATAAATGAATTGAAAACAAAATCAAATAGAAAAAATAAATGCAACAAAGAGCTGGTTCCTTGAGAAGGTTAATAAAATTGACAAACTCCTGGCTAGACTCACTAAAGAAAAAAAAAGAAAGGACACAAATAAACAAAATCAGGAATAACAGGTGAAATTATGATAGACACTACAGAAATACAAAGGATCATATAAGAATAATATTAAAAAGTATATAACATCAAATTTAATAACCTAGAAAAAAATGGACCAATACTTAGAAAAATACAATCTTCCTAGACTGAATCAAGAATATCTGGAAAATCTAAATAGACTGATCTAGTATGGAAATTGAAACGATCATCAAAAACCTACCAAAAAGTTAAAGTCCAGGACCAGATGGCTTCACCAATGAATTCTACCAAATATTCAAAAAAGATTTAATACCTATTCTCTTTGGAAACACATCTATTCAGGTACTTTACCCATTAATTTATTTTTAATTTTTTTCTATTGAGTTGTAGGAGTCCCTCATATATTTTAGATATTAACCATTCATAAGATATATAGTTTGTAAATATTTTCTTTCATTTCATATGTTGCCTTTTATTTTGTTGATTGTTTTTATTTGTTGTGCATAAGCCTTTTGATTTGACATAATCCCAGTTGTCTATTTTTGTTTTGGTTGCCTGTATTTTTGAGTCATATCTAAAAAAAAATATATCATTGCCAAGAAAATGTCCAGAAGCTTTTTCCTTATGTTAATTTCTAGAGGTTTTACCATTTCACATTTCACATTTAGATTTTCACTCCATTTTGAGTTTATTTGGTTTTTGATATAGAGTTAGGGTCCGCTTTCATTCCTTTGCATGTGGATATTTATTTTTTCTAGAATCATTTATTAAAGAGACTTTCCCCCAATTTTCTATTCTTTTCACTCTTGTAAAATATCAGTTGAACATATATGTATGAGTACATTTCTAAGTTCTTTCTTCTTTCCATTGCTCTATATGTCTGTTTTGATTACCGTACTCTTAAAAAAATAAATTTATTTATTTAAATTAGTTTCAAGTATACAGTACATTGTTTAGACATCTATATTATTCATAAAATGATCCCTCCAACTGCTCTCTCCCTCCCCTGGCCCTCCACCTAGCCAACGTATTAATACTAACTGCATTCCCTATACTGTGCTCCCCAACCCTGAGCCCAATTATCAACTACTAATTTGTACTTCTTTAATGCTTCATTCCATTCACCCAGCCCTCCAACCCTTCTCCCCTCTGTCCATCACCAAATTATCCATTATATTTGTGAGGGGTTTTTTTTTTATTATTATTTGCTCCTTTTATTCCTTAGATTCAGTATATAAGTGAAATCATATAGTGTTCCCTCTATTCCCATTTTGCTGAGAGTTTTTATCATAAATGGATGCTGGATTTTGTCGAATACTTTTTGGGATGGTTCAACATATGCAAATCAATTAATGTGACACACCACATAAACGAATTAAAAATTAAGAATCATATGATCATGTCAATAGATGCAGAAAAAGCCTTCAATAAGATACAGCATCCATTTATGATAAAAACTCTCAGCAAAATGGGAATAAAAAGAAAGTACTTTAACATAATAAAGGCCATGCACCACAAATCCTCATCCAGCATTATACTTAATGGTGAAAAACCAAAAACCTTCTCTCTAAGATCAGGAAAAGGCAAGTCTGTCCACTATTGCCACTCTCATTCAATATAACATTGGAGGTCCTAGCGAGTGCAATCAGACAAGAGAGAGATATTAAAGGCATCCAAATAAGAAACAAAGAAGTCAAACTGTCACCATTTGCAGATTACATGATTCTCTATATAAAAAACCCTAAAGATTCCACAAGAACACTACTAGAAACAATAAGCAAATACAGTAAAGTTTCTGGATGCAAAATCAACATTCAAAAATCCATAGTGTTCTTATCCTCTAATAATGAAGCATTTGAAAAAGAAATGGAAAAAATAATTTCTTTTGCAATTGCAACAAAAGGAATCAAATACTAAGGAATCAATCCAATGAAATATGTGAAGGACCTATCTAATGAAAACTATAAGACCCTATTAAAAGAAATCAAAGAAGATACAAAGAAATGGAAAAATATTCCATGTTCTTGGAGTGGAAGAATCAACATAATTAAAATTACCATATTGTCTAAAGCATTATACAGATTTAATGCAATCCCCATTAAAGCCCCATCAAAATCAGCATTTTTTAAGAGAATAGAACAAAAATCATCAGATTTGTATAGAAGCACAAAAGACCCCGAATCGCCAAAGCCATCCTAAGAAAAAAGAATGGGGCTGGAGGTATCACTCTACCCGACTTCAAATTATACTACAAAGCGCCAGTAATCAAAACAGCACGATATTGGTAGCAAAACAGACACATGGACCAGTGAAACAGAGTCAAAAGTCCAGAAGCAAACTCATGTTTATGTGGGCAAATAATTTTTGACAAAAAAGCATACAGTGGAGAAAGGAAAGCCTCTTCAATAAATGGTGCTGGGAAAACTGGAAAGCTACCTGCAAAAGAATGAAAGTAGACTGTTGTCTATCACCACACACCAAAATTAACTCAAAATGGATTAAGGACCTGAATATGGGACCCGAGACAATAAAATGCATAAAAGAAAACATAGGAACTAAACTCAAGGACCTTGAACTCAAAGAGGGTTTTATGAACTTGACCTCAAAAGCAAGGAAAGTAAATGCAAAAATAAATGATGGGGCTTCATCAATCTAAAAAGTTTCTGCTCAGCAAAAGATACCATCAACAAGGTAAAGAGACAACCATCTGAATGGGAAAATATATTTGCAAGCAACGTCTCCAATAAGAGCCTAATATCTATAATATACAAACAATTCATACAACTCTATAACAACCAAAAAAAAATGAACAATCCAATCAAAAACTGGGCAGAGGATCTGAACAGACACTTCTCCCTAGCGGACATACGAATGGCCAACAAATATATGAAAAGATGCTCAACATCACTAGCTATTAGGGGAACACAAATCAAAACCACAATGAGATACCATCCCCCACCTGTTAGAATAGCTATAATCTACAGGACAAGTAATAACAACTGTTGGTGGAGGCAGAGAAAAAAGAATCTCTCATATACTGCTGGCAGAACTGCAAATTGGTGCAGCCACTGTGGAAAACGGTATGGAGGTTCCTCAAAAAACTAAGAATTGATCTACCATATGATCCAGCATTCTCTCTACTGGGTATTTACCACGAAGACTTGAAAACCCACATCCAAAAAGATATTCGCACACCATTGTTCATAGTAGCATTATTCACAGTGGTCAGGACATGGAAGCAACAGAAGTGTCCTACGATAAATGATTGGCTGAAGAAGCGGTGGTATATATATACAATGGAATATTGCTCAGCTATTAGAAGAGATGAAATACTGCCATTTGCGAAAACATGGATGGACCTTGAGGTAATCATCCTAAGCGAAATAAGACAGACAGAAAAAGTAGAAATTCACATGATATCACTTACATGTGGGATATAAACTTAAAAGCATCAAGCAAACAGGACAAACAGAGACTCAGGGAAATGGACAATAAACTAGTGGCTACCAGAGGGTAAGGGGTGGAGGAGGAGGCAAGATGTAGATAGGGTAAAGGGGGTCAAATATAGTGAGGTTAGGGTGGATGAAGTGGGTAAAGAGGATCAAATATATGGTAGCTGAAGGAAACTAAGCTCTGGGTGGTAATTACACAATAGAATATATAGATGCAAATTATCATGTACACCTGAATATTATATAATTGTATTAACCAATGTTACCCTAATAAACTTAAAAAATGTTTTAAAAAATTGGGACACATTAAAAAGAAAAAGAAGGAGAGGAAAGACCATAGTTATAAGGAGACCCCAGGTCATGGGTGAAGTCTTTGTAGAATTAGAGATTCTTTAACAAATCAAAAAAATAACAAAATTTATCCCATTTTTGCATACTTTGTGCATTTACTATGCAAGTTTGGAACAAAAGAAACCTGCAATACAGTTTCAGATGTTGAGAATTAAAATTTCTTTATTAAATTAGAAAAGAAAGTATAAAGTGAAATAACTAAAGTCGTACCACTAGAACAGCTGTGAAGCATAAATTTCTCTGAGACACCTGCCCTGACTCTGCATTCTAGTAGAGACCTTCCTGATGTGTTCTGGATTTACCGTTATTACCACAATTGATTCATAACTATAGAATTAATTACCTGCTGATGTTTCTGGTTTCTCTCACTGCCCTGCACATTCTGGTGGATGAGGTTGAGTAGTACTCACTGTTGTGTTCTGCCTAATATAATGCTTGGCACACTGTACCAGCTTTCTACATATTTGTTATATCAGTTTTTTATAGTACTTTGTTATATCAATTATCGAATGGACAAACACCTATCATTTTGCTTCTTCCAGCAACTCCCTGCTCTTTTCTACCAGCCCCGACTATGCCTGTCCTCCCAACATAGCTCATATCTCTGTTGCCAAAAAATTATTTTGAGTACATTCCACTTCAGGTAGGCAAGGACCTGTGTGCTAATAGTCAGGTTTCTACATAGGTCTGACTAAATGCATACTAGTCTTTGGCAAGTGCTCTATACTGTGCTCTACAGCCTCAAGTAGTGAAAGCTCTGAGGTCAGTTGGACCCTCTTGGAATCCCAGCTCTGTGTTTAGTTATCTGGGTAGCTCAGACTGATTATGTAACCACAGTGAAGCTCCTTTTCCTCAATATATTGAATGCTTCAATCCAGGTCTGAGGACTATAATAAAAAACAGAAATAATATATGTAAAGTTTCCAGAATTACAGCTGGAACACAATAGGTGCTCAATAGGTTAGGAATTTCTGTTACGCATAGATGAAATGTCAACTAGTTTAAGACCTTGGTAGTCATATAGAGTTGAATTCAAATTGCACCACTTACAGTCTATGTGACCTAGTGTTTCACTTGATCTCACTCTGTTTCCTCAAATGCAAAACAGATATAATATAATCTCTCTCCTAGAATCTTTGCCCTTTAGGAGCTTGTCATCAACAGCAGATGTGCATTTGATCCTCCTTGGTGCATGATGATTTGATGTTCATCCAGAACATGCTCAACCATACCTTGTATGGCTCAGATGTATTTGGGATCTTTTTGAATTTAGCAAGTTAATTATTCATTAAGAGAAAGGCACATTTACAGAGCTGGCCTGACATCCTGATAAAATACCAAATAATTTTTAGTATTTGATTTATGGGCACACACTTGGCTCCTTGCCTGCTCATGTCATAATGGGCTGAAGAGATAAACATACACTTATCTTTCAGCTTTGATGAATGACAGGGAAACCAGTACTATAAAGGCAATGAAATCACACTGAGAAAAGAGGACTGTCACAGAGTGCATTAGGAAAGCCCAATCAACCTCCTTGTGGGAGGAAAATTAACAGAGTTAAAAGTTAGAATTTTAATTGTCATACAAATTAGAAAGAAATTAATCAGCTCTTATTTATCACTTCCCTTGGCATGGAACACTGCTAGTAAAGTTTTATGGCAAATCTTTGATTAATTGAGACACAGCATGAAGGTATATAATCTAGACTAGAGCCACATGTTAATATTTTCCTGTCCTCCTGTGCTGCCCCAAAGTTAGAAACTGAGTTGAAAGAGAGATGGATGCTTCTTGAGAACATACACTACACATGCAAATGGAGGCTTGCAGTTTGATTCTTCATAAGATGTTTGTTCATCTTCACATACCACCTTCTTTGTGTGTGTGTGTGTGTGTGTGTGTGTGTGTGTGTGTGTGTGTGTCTTGTGTCTTTTGAACTTCTGTTTTCTGCCAGCAATTCTTTGGGTGGAAGACTTCTCAGAACATCTTCACCTCACACTGAGTAGACATCCCAGGACTGAGGATCACTGCAGAGCCATCAATCAGAATTTCATGTCCACACATTAATTCTCCCATACCTTCCCAGAGTCATGGACCAGATTAATATTTGCCAACTGAAGAATGGTTTTCCCAAGTTCAGTTCACTAAGTCTATGGTTTCATGCCTATCAGAGCCAGGTCACTAAAGGCAGAACAAAATACTTCAGAGACAGAAATGAACAGCTGATCAAAACCATAGGATACAGTAACAAAATGAGGTTGTCACTTTGTTGCTCCAAATAGACAGAGGAGTTACTAGAATACAGGTATATTTCACATAGAAACCTTGTGGAAAACCTAGATGGGAGAAGTAGTCTGTGAGAGGCTAAGAGTAAGTCTCGGAATGACTACATCCACTAATTTCTAATAAAAATTTCAACTATAACATGTTTTACTTTGAGCAACTGATCTACCCTTCACCCCTCACTTTATACCCAGACTTGTCTCTCTCACAGGCTTCTTTATTTTGGTAAATAGCAATTCAGTCTTTTCAGTCACTCAAGAAAACTAGGAGTCATCTAATCTTTCAGCAAATCTTGTAGGTTCTACAGTAATAATGTGAAAAGACCACTTCATACACTTTCCATTTAAATACACTGCTCCCTGTCATCTGGGCCACCTGAGTTACTGCACTAACTTCCTCCTCACCCTGCATCTTCTATCCTTGTCCAGTTTGGAGTATTTTCAACAAATTTGCCAGAATAAACCTGCTAAAATATAAATTAAAACACATTACCATGCTGCTCCAATCCTCTGATGCCTGCATCTCACTTACAGTAAAAATCAGTCAGTCTTTACAGTCATCTTAAAGGCAATGTAATTTGACCCTAAGCCTTCTCTGGTCTCATGACCCACTGTTCTTCCCTTTTCATTCCACCCATCCTCATGTCTTTTGTACTTTCTATGCCCTCTGCCAGAAATTCTCTTCCCTCAAATAGCTATGTCACCCAGCTCCCTTGCTTCACTTCAGCTTTTGCTCAAATCCTCCCTTCTCAGAGAAGACTTATTTAGCCATTTTTTTTCCTAACAGAAGAGTTCTCCCTGCTCCATGCTCACTGACTGTAGCCCATGGTGCATGGGTATTTTGATAAATGTTTAACAGCTGGCTTTTGGTTGGGAGATAGAGAGCACCAACTTGTAGTTCTTGGTGATGTCTGCGATGTGAATACTTTCATGATGGCCAATTTTAAATTACCTAAATTATGACAACTACATCACAAAATTCCTGAAAATGTAACAGTTGGATTTTGCAAGCCAGTATAGCTGGCTCCAGTGTACCCTGCTTAGAGTTCTTATCTGTTCTATTTTTCTCCTTAGTAGAAATTCTTGACATACTATATATATATTTAAATATTTTGTAAATTAACTGTCTCTTTCGTTAGAACATAATTTTTATATAGGCAATTTTTAAAATTGTTTTGTTCATAACTGTGTTCTCCATCTTCTAATATAGTGACTATTACATAGTAGGTGCTCAATGAAATTTTGCTGACTAATAGTATTAATAAAAGAATGAGTACCTACTGCTTATCAGATACTGATACATTTGGAAATACATAAATGAATCAAACAGCGTTCTTGACTTTTATCTAGTGTTAAAGACAAGCCTTTGCAATATGATGAAATGGAGACTAAAATAAAGGTTGTTCCTGGTAGATATAATAATATGAACTAATCATCAAAATCAGATTGATTCTGATGTGAATTGTGATGTAATTCTCTACTAATCGTATTTGACCAAGGGCCCCTGGAATACCCAATTTCTAATATTCTATCTCTTCATTAAATTCTAGATATGATGGTGATTTAGTAACTTGTTGATTGCCTCTAAATCCTCATGATGGATATTAACTAGAATGAAGAACATAGCTTAAGTCAAAACTTACAATATTCAGTTTTACCAACCAGCCAACCCGGGTGCTAGAAATACTAATTTTAAAAATGCTGTATATAAAGAATCATGTCATTTGCAAAAAGTGATAATTTGACTTCTTCATTTTTAGCATGGATGTCTTTTATTTTTCTCTTGCCCGATTGCTCTTACTAAAACTTCCAGCGCTATACTGAATAAAAGTGATGTGGGCGGGCATCCTTTTCTTGTTCTTGATCTTAGAGAGAAAGCTTTTAGTTTTTCACCATTAAGTATGATATTAGCTGAGGATTTGTCATATATGGCTTTTATTATGTTGTATTTTCCTTCTATACTCATTTTATTAAGTGTTTTAATCATAAATGGATGCGTTATTTTGTCAAATGCTTTTCCTGCATCTATTGATATGATCATGTAATTTTATACTTTATTCTATTTATGTGGTGTATCACATTGACTGCCATTTGTGACAACATGGGTGGATCTTGAGATTATCATGCTAAGTGAAAAAAGTCAGAAAGAAAAACTTGAGAACCATATGACTTCACTCATATGTGGGATATAAAACTGAAAGTAATAAACCTACCAGACAAACAAACAAAAACTCAGAGACACAGACGTTCGGTGGTTAACAGAGTTAATATATGATGTATCATTGAATTGTACACTTGAAACCTATGTAATTTATCAACCAATATCATCCCAATAATTTTTTTAAAAGTTCTCCTGCTCCAGAATGAAGTAAACTGAAAATAGGTATCTTGTACTTCTCTGAGGCCATCCCTTGTCCCTCCTCTCAGCGTGTTGTTGTAAGTGACAGACATATTCACATTTACTTCATGACTTTTAAAATAGTGATTCTATTTACTAGCAAATGTGGTCTCAGAAGAACATGACTTCATTAGGTCAGTGTTAACTTCCTTTTGAACAAGAGTGAGGAGAGAATAAAAAGGGTGATGCCTTTTTCTTCCCTCTATGGGCTGTTGGTGATTCAGTGTTCAATTTATTCCAGTGACGGATGTGTTTTAAAATATGGTAAAATGAAGGAAATGAATGGAAAATTTAAATTACTCTGTTAGACATTCTGCATACATATTTGGACCTGGGATTTTGTTGACAGAATTTCTCAAATTTTTTAACTGATGCTCATAGACTATGTGGTAATTTGGAGCAAAAAATTGCAATTCTTTGGATGAGAGTTTTCTCACTCTCATCCAAGCACTCTGTGTGTGCCGAGTACCTTCAAATTTACTCTGCTCAATTTTCTACCCTGATTAGTACCCTGAGAAGTTGACCTAAATGGACTAAATAGACAAACTTCCCATGATTTGGCCTTCGGTTAAACTTGGGTAATATGAAGTTCGAGGGGAAAGATCAGAGGGAAGAAGAAGAGAAAGTCAGGGTATCTGTTCTTTTGGCTCCCTCCTATAAAAACTTTGTCCATCATGTGTCAGAACCGCTTCAGGAAGTCGACTCTATTAATGCGGAAAATACTTTTCAATGTTTGATGGTGGTTTGTCTTGAAAAGTTTTGCTGGGGTTTCCCGAAGTGAAGATATGCAGCTTTCTTCAAAGAGTATTGTATTTGCTGTTTCCAGATCTGTGGGCACCAGAGGTGGGGACAACCTCAGACCGAACGTGCAGCCTGAGGTGACTTGGCAGACTTGAGTCATGTTCTCCCAGAGTGAAAATCTATAAAGGGTAGAAAACTTCAGAGACCTCTTTTCCTTTTTTCTTCACATTTGCTTTTCCTAAGACAGTTTTTCCATACTTCTTTGAGATTAGAAGTGGAACATAGGAAGTTTTGCAATATCATGAAGATTAAGCTAGTAGGTTTAAAATGTCACCTATCATGTTTTCTAGCCTGAGTGGGTCCTAGGCCATAATTTCTGTACCTGATCCAAAGCCACTAAATCTAAGTTCAAGGGTTCAATACTAGCAAGTTCTCATCAAATTTTAGAACTCAAGTATTTGGCTTACTTACTTGGTTAAAGGCTTTAATTTCAAAAGTATCTGGTAGTTTCTCCTCTGTTTTCCATGTGATTAAATCACATGTTTTCTATGTGATTAAAAAATTATCCAGTAGTTTTAATTGTTTCTAACAAGAAATTTCATTCAAGAGACTTAATCCTATTACTGGAAACTGGAAGCAATGGGATTATTGTTATATGAGATTTTCTATTTGAAAATTGCATGTTAATTATTTCAGAAGAGAATTGACAAGTCTTTGGATAGATGGGGGTTATGAAGGTAGCAGAAACTAAGGTTTTTTTTTATGAAGTGTAATTCATAATTTTGTTCTCACAAAAAAGACACCTTATTCTTCTATCTCCAACAAGAAAAACCTCCTTTGGGGGTAGTTTCAAGTGCAGAGAGTACAGAGCGCTATGACAAAATGGTCTGACTTTGGTAATTAAGATTTCTTGAGAAGATCCCAATGCTTGATATAAAGGTATTTGGTATGGATAAAAGAAGTAGCAGTGAGATAACATCTACATCTATTCATTAGAAAACATTAAAAATAATCTATCTTAATTCACTCTTACTTAGTGTAAAGTGGAACATATTTAAAAAGAATTTGACAACATGAATACAACTTAAAAGACAATCATAACTTTAGGCTCATAATTTAACTTCTAGGAAATTATCTTAAGTAAAATAAAAAAAGGTTGAAAAAAAGCACTGGGCATAAAGATATATTTTTTAATAAATATTTATTTAGAGTTATCATGTACCAGTTTTTATTTATTTGTTTATTAAATTTATTAGAGTGATATTTGGTTAATAAAATTATATAGATTTCAAGTATACAATTCAATAATAAATCATATGCATATTGCATTATGTTCACCATCCAAAGTTAAATTTTTTTTCATTATCATACATTTGACCCTCTTTACATTATCTACTTCCCCTCCTTCTCTCTGGTAACCACTAAATTGTTGTCTTTGTCCATGAGTCTCTGTTTGTTTGCCATGTTCATTTGTTGCTTTTAGTTTATTATGCCACATATAAGTGAAAACTTATGGTTCTCAACTTTTTCTGTCTGACTTGTTTCACTTTCCGTGATAATCTTGAGATCCATATATGTTGTTGCAAATGGCAGTATTTCATTTTTTTATTTATGGCTGAGTAATATTCCACTATATTTATGTACCACATTTTTATCCAATTATCTGTTGAAGGACACTTATGTTGTTTCCATGTTTTGGCCACCATAAATAATACTGCAATAAACATCGGGATGCACATATCTTTATGAATAAGTGTTTTAAAATTTTGGGGTAGATACTCAGAAGAGAGATTGCTGGGTCATATAGTCATTCTAAAATTTTTCAGAAAACTCTGTGCTGTTTTTCATAATGGCTGTACCAATTTACACTGCCACCAGAAGTATATGAGGGTTCCTCTTTTCTCCACAGCTTTTCTAACACTTGTTATTACTTGCCTGTTGATGATAGCCATTCTAACAGGTGTGAAATTGTATCTCATTGTGGTTTTGATTTGAATTTTCTAATAGCTAGTAAAGTGAACACATTTTCATTATACGTCTATTGGCTAATTATATGTATTCTTGGAAGAAGGGTCTTTTCCTATCCTCTGCCCATTTTTTAATTGGATTGTTGTTGTTGTTGTTGTTGTTGTTGTTGTTGTTGTTGTCGTTGAGTTGTATGAGTCCTTTGTATATTTTTATTAGGTCCTTATTGGAAGCATTGTTTTCAATACCTTCTCTCATTTGAATTCTTGACTCTTTGTCTTATTGATGGTTTCTTTTACTGTGAAGAAGCTTTTTGGTTTGATATAATTTCATTCATTCCTTTCGGTTTTACCTCCCTTGTCTTTGAGGTCATATTAATTCTTCTTAAAATCCAAGGTCCATGAGTTTAGTTTCTATGTTTTCCACTATGCAATTTATTGTTTCAGGTCTCATATTCAATTTTTTTTTTAGTTAATTTTGGTGCATGGTGACAAATAGCAGTCCAGTCTCATTCTTTTGCATATGGCTTTTCAATTTTTCCAACACCATTTATTGAAGAGGCTTTCCTTTCCACACTGTATGTTTTTGGCTCCTTTATTGGAAATTATTTCCAGTATATTCAGGGGTTCTTAATTCTGTTCATGGGTCTGTGTGTCTGTTTTTCTGACAACATCATGCTGTTTTTGATAATTGTTGCTTTGTAGTATAATTTTAAGTCATGTAGTGTGATACCTCCAGCCTTGTTCTTTTATTTTCTCAGGATTGCTTTGGCTATTTGGGGTCTTTTGTGCTTCCATATGTTGTGGAGATGGTTTGGAGGAAGAGTTGGAATCTGGAAATGTTTAACTAACATGGATAGGGGATAGGAGGAATGGCAATGCTAGCATCCCCTACCCCTGTCTCCATGGCTTTTTATTAAGTTTCACTACAATGCTGGCTTTGTAATTTATTAATAGTTACTATCAGATTAGTAAATACAAGCTACAGCCAATTCCCAGATTCAGCCTCAAAGCCACCATACTGTTCTCAGCTATTTCTTCTCAAGTATCTTTCTCTTATCCTCTAAAGTATCCTTTTGTAGTCCCTAGAGCAAGAAATCTCAGAATCGGTCAGGTGTGTGCGCCCTCCCTGCAATGTGTCCTTGTGTGCAATGCCACATCTGCTTCTGATGTCCCCGTTGCTCCAAGCACCAGACATCCTACCAGGACTGCAGGCATCTTTTACAACACCATATACATCTGATAATTTTCATTCTATTTCTTTAAAAAAATGTCATTGGGATTTTGATGGTGATTGCATTAAGTCTATATACTGTTTTGCGTAATAGGTCATTTTAATGATGTTGATTCTTACAATCCATGAACACAAAATCTTTTTATTTCTTTGTGTCTTTCCTAATTTCTTTTAATGTAATAGTTTTCATTATATAGTTCTTCACATGCTTCATTAGGTTTATTGCTAGGTATTTTATTATTTTTGTTTGTTGAATTGCTGTTTTCATTCCTTTTTATGAAAATTTATTGTTAGTGTATAGGAAAACTATGGATTTTTTATGTTGATTTTGTATCCTGAAACTTTACTTTACTTTTTTTTTTATTGTTTCTAACAGTTTTTTCATGGAATCTTTAGAGTTTTCTATGTAGAAAATTATGTAATTTGCAAAAAAAAATGGCAATTTGACTTTTTTATTTCCATTTCGGATGCCTTTTATATTTTATCTTGCCTGATTGCTCTAGCTAGGACCTCTAGTACAATATTGAATAATACTGGTGATAGCAGACAGCCTTGTCTTATTTCTGCTCTTAGAGAGGTTTTTAGCTTTTGACCATTAAGTATGATGTTAGCTAAGGGTTTGTCATCTATAGACTTCATGTTGAGATACTTTCCTTCCATACACATTTTATGAAGTGTTTTGATCAAAAATGGATGCTTTTTCTGCATCCGTTAATATGATAATATTGTTTTTATCTTTTATTTTACTTATGTGGTATATCACATTAATTGATTTACATATGTTAAACCACCCTTGAACCCCTGGAATGAAGCCCACTTGATCATGATGTATTATCTTTTTAATATATTGTTTTATTTGATTTGCCATGTTCTTCATCTTAGAGAGAAGGTTTTTAGTTTTTCATCATTAAGTATAATGTTGGCTGACACTTTGTCATACATGGCCTTTATTATGTTAAGATGCTTTCTTTCTATACCGATTTTAAGTGTTTTGATCATAAATGAATACTTCATCTTGTTGAAGGCTTTTTCTGCATTTATCGACATGATCATATAATTCTTAATTTTTAATTTGTTTATGTGGTGTGTCAAATTAATCAATTTTCATATGTTGAACCATCTCTGTGCCCATTTATCATGGTGTATAATCTTTTTAATATGTTGCTGTATTCAGTTCACTAGTATCTTATATAAGATATTTGCATTTGTGTTGATGAGAAATATTGATCTGCAGTTTTCTTTTTTTGTGTTATGTTTACCAGGTTTTGGTTTCAGAGTACTGTTAGCCTCATAAAATGAGTTTGGAAGTGTTGCCTCCTCTTCAATTTTTTTGGAAGAGTTTGAGGAGAATAGGTATTAAATCTTCTTTGAATGTTTGGTAGAATTGACTGGTGAAGCCATCTGGTCCTGGATTTTTACTTTTGGGTAGGTTTTTGATGATTGTTTCTATTTCCATACTGTCGATTGGTTTATTTAGATTTTCCAGTTCATCTTGATTCAGTATAAGAAGATTGTATTTTTCTAAGTACGGGTCCATTTCTTCTAGGTTATTAAATGTGTAAAATACTTTTTCACATTATTCTTGTATAATCCTTTGTATTTCCATGTGTCTGTGGAAATGTCTCTTCTTTCATCCTTGATTTTGTTTATTTGTATCACTTCTCTTTTTCTTTAGTGAGTCTAGCCAGGGGTTTGTCAATTTTATTGACCTTCTCATAAAACCAGCTCTTTTTTGCATTTATTTTTTTTCTATTTGTTTTCAATTTAATTTATTTCTGCTCTAATTCTGGTTATTTTCTTTTCTCATTATGATTTTAAGCTTCATTTGTTGTGTGTGTGTGTGTATGTGAGTGTGTGTATACATGTATATATATGCATGTATATATATGTAGTATATATACATATATATGTATATTTGTATATATATGTATGTATATATACATATATATGTGTATGTACATATATTATATATATATAATATATATATACACACACACGCACTTCCTTTTCTGTTTAAGGTGAAGTGTTAGGTTGTTTATTTGGGCTTGTCTTGTTTTCTGAGATAGTAATGTATGTAATGATATGAACTTTCCTCTTATGACTGCTTTTTGCAATGTCCTTAAAGTTTGGATTTGTAGTGCTATCATTATCATTCATTTTTATGTATCTCTTGATCTCTATTTTTATTTCTTCTCTGACCCAGTTATTCTTCAGTAACATGTTGATTAATCTCCATGTATTTGTGGTTTTCCCACTTTCTTTTTTGCAGTTTATCTCCAGCTTCAAAGCATTATGATCAGAGCCTATGGTTGGTATGATTTTATTTACTGAGGCCATCTCTGTGTCCTAGAATGCAGTCAATCATTGAGAATGTTCCATGTGCACTAGAGGAGAATGTATAAGCAACAGTTTGGGGATGGAAGGCTCAAAAAAAGTCATTTGTATCCAGTTGTTCTAATGTGTCATTTAAGGATGTTATTTATTGATTGATTTTCTGTTTGGATGATCTGTCCATATCTGAGAATGGGGTTTTTAGGTCCCCTATTATAATTGCATTTTGGTGTGTTTCTCCTTTTAGTTCTGTTAGTAATTGCTTTACATATTTGGGGGCTCGCTTATTGGGAGCATAGATATTAATAAGTGTTATGTTTTTCTGGTGTATGATTCCCTTTATCATTATGAAGTGTCCATAAGCATCTTTCTTTACATTTTTTATTTTGAAGTATTTTGTCTGATATTAGTACCACTACTCCTTTTCTCTGAATGCCATTTTCTTGAAAATGGTACCCTTTCACTTTGAGTCTATATTTGTCTTTGGAACTGAGAAATGTCTCCTGGAGACAGCATATGCTTGTGTTTAGTTTGTTGATCCAATTTGCCTCTATGTGTCTTTTAATCGGTGAGTTTAGTCCATTTACACTTAGGGAGATTATTCAAATATGAGGTCTTTTTATAGCCATTTAAAGTTTGCTTTCTGGTAGTTTATTGTTTCTATTGCTTCCTTGTCCTTGCGTAACTTTTTTTAAAATTTTGGTTGGGTTTTGTTGGTTTTACCTTTGGGCCTTCTTGTTTTATGTTATATACTTCAGTTCTGAATCTTTGGCATGTGGTTACCATTACAAATATGCAAAGTACACACACACACACACACACACACACTTGTTTATTTTTTTTTCTGCATGTGCCTTATGTCCATTACTCTTTACAAATTTGGATCATTGAATTCTCCCCTTTTCAGTCATTGTTGTCTCAATTTGTCCCTCTGTATGCTGAACATCCATTACTATCTCGCTATCGCAAATCTCTTCTTATTGTTTAAGCTTATAATGTCCTCTTCTTAGTAAGGATTGCACTCCTCTGCTTCTATCTGCCTGCTAGTCACCTTACTCCTAATCAGAAATTTTTTTTTGTCATTTGGTTTTAGGTGAGCTGACACCTTTCAGTATTTCCTGTAATGCAGGTCTTATATGGAGAATCCCCTCAATTTTTGTATGTCTGCAAAGGTCTTTATTTCTCCTTCATATCTAAAGAAGATTTTTGCTGGATACATTATTCTTGGCTGATAGTTCCTCTCATTTAATAGTTTGAATATTTGATTCCACTTCTTTCTGGCTTGTAATGTTCATTCTGAGAAGTCCGACAATAATGTAATGGGTTTTCCTTGGTAGGTTCCCATATATTTGCTCCCCGGATGCCCTGAGAATTCTGTCTTTGTCATTGATTTTTAATAATTTTAATACTGTCTCTCTTTAGAAGGCCTTTTTGGGTTGGAGTAATTGGGTGTTCTGTTGACTATTTGAATTCCAAGCTCCAGCTCACTACTTAAATTTGGAAAATTCTCTTCAACCATTTGTCTGAAAATGCTTTCTAATCACTGCTCTTTTTCCTGCCCTTTGAGAACACCCATTATTCTGTTTCCTTTTCTGATGGTATCAACTAGTTCTTGTTTTTCTCTTTCATTATTTTTTATTCTTGGTTTCTCTTTTCTTTCTTCTGATGTATTTCTAGATTTTTGTCTTCAATATCACTGATCCTTTCCTCCATTTGGTTGACTGTATTTCCTAAGCTTGCTATTTTATTTTTCATCTCTTGCAATGTGTTCATTTCCAGCAGTTCTGTTTTTTTTTTTTTTGAGGGTTTCAGTCTCCTTGTTAAAGAATTCATTCTGCTCATCTGATTATATTTTCGATTCCTGAATTGTTGTGATGTATTATTTTGGATCTCATTTATTTTTTTTTTCAGAAGTACTATCTGGAATTCTCTGTCATTTAAGTGGCGTATTTCTATGTCTTTAAGCTTATTTTACGAATATTTTTATTTTTCTTTCAGAGTTGCCTTGACACTTTGGTTGTTCATGGTGTTTAATAAACTACTTTTTCACCTGATCATTAATAGAAGTATATTCTGCTTTTTTCTCTTTTTTTCTTTTACAACGGTCTCTCTTTAGCCTGTTGCAAAGAATGTGTTTTTCTTTTGGTTTCCTTAGGTGACATCTAAGCCTCTTGGATCCTTTCTTTTACAAAGTCTCAAAATGCCTTTTTTTCCTTATAGATATTCAGTCACGCTCACTACCCTCGGTCTCAGTCCCTGTCAGTGTTAGTGATAGTTTCAGTAGCGTTTCTCGGGTTCCTCTAGGGTTCTGCGGTGTTCAGACTTGGAGGATATGGGGGGAGGGGCCTTCTAGGTTGGGGAATAGGGGCTTCAGCTCAGTCTCGCATTTTGCAACCAAGGCTGATAATAATCAACTGTTGTTTCTCTGCTGTCATAGTTTTCTGCTTTCTTCCCTGATGCCTGGTTACTGCCACCAGCTGCATGGACCTCACAGCTCTCCCAGGCTGGACCGTTCAGGGAACTCATAACACCTTCTCCTCTTCCCCCTCCTGCTACAAGGAGCTCTGGCTGTGAGAGGCAGATTCTTTGCTTTTCTCAGTCTACGGCTCGACTCCCAGGGTTCTGACCTGTGGTAGCTCTGAGTGTGCAGATCTCACACTCAGACGTGCTGGTGTGCTGTTTGGGTGTTTTTTTGGTGAGTTTTAGATGTTCAGCTTATTGTTTCAAGGAGAGAGATCGGGGATGTCTCTCACTCCCTCATGTTTGTTTTTATTCTTTTTTTTGCTTGTTTGTTTGTTTTTTGAGATAGGGCTGTTATGATATAAATTTTCCTCTTATTACTGCTTTTACTGTATCCCCAAAATTTTTCTATGTTGTATTTTTATTCTCATTTGTTTGTATGTATGTGTGTATATATATATATTATATATATATATATATATATATATATATATATATATATATAGGTTTGATGTAGTTCTTTATTTAAACGTGATGATTTAATAAAGTGCAAGGAAAAAAACACAAACCAAAGGTTTGAACTTTAATTATTAAACAAAATATGACCTTTCTTGAATTCTCCTTAGTTTTGCTTATTTGATAGGAAGGATTTTATTAAAAGCCTCTTTCAAAACTTATCACTTGGGTTCCTTATTTATATTAATAGTAATGTTTCTATGTATCTTTTGATTTCTTCATTCGTTTATTCTATGACCCAGTCATTCTTTTGAAGCATGTTGTTTAATTTCCCCATATTAGTGGCTTTTACTGCTTTCTTTTTGCATTCAATCTCCAGTTTCAAAGCATTATGGATGAAGAATATGCTTGGCATGATTTCAGTCTTCTTGAATTTGTTCAGGATAGTTTTGTGTCTCACATGTGGTCTCTCTTTGAGAATGTTTCATGTGCACTAGAGAAGAATGTAAAATCTGATGTTTGGGGATGAAATGCTCTGTAAATGTTGATTATGTCCAATTTGTCCAATTTGTCATTTAAGATTGATTTCTGTTCGGACAATCTATCCATAGCTGACAATGGGACATTTCAGTCTCCTATGCAATTGTGTTTTTGTTAATTTCTTTCTTTAGTTTTTTTAGTAGTTGCTTTATGTATTTTGGTGCTCCCTGATTGGAGCATATATGTATTGTTAAGTGTTATGTCTTCTTTATGTATCATCTTTTTTATCATTATGAAGTGTCCATCTTTATCTCTCATTACCTGTTTTATCTTGAAGTCTGTGTTGTTAGTTATAAGTAAGGCTATATCTTTTTTTCCCTGGACTTTATTTGATTGGAGTATTATTTTTCACCTTTTCCCTTTGAGTCCAGATTTGTCCTTGCAGCTGAGATGTGTGTCTAGAAGGCAGCATATGGTTGGGTTGGCTTTTTAAATTTTACTTGCTACTCTGTGCCTTTTTATTAGTGAGTGCAGTTTATTTACATTAAAGGTGATTGTTGAAATAGGTTTTCCAAAGGCTTTGAGAATTGAAGGACTATAGAAACCACAGCCTTAGTCCCAAACCAAATCTTGAATGGCATATGTGAGGGGAAGACCAAATAGCATGGCAGAGGCTGTGTAACCTGAACTGTCCTTGAAACTACCACTCACAGAAACAAGAAAGAACTTATGATTTAAACCTAATTGGGTTGTTTGATCGCTAAAACAGAAAATCTACAAAGAATTTTAACACACATAAAATTACATAATATAATATTTACACTTTTCAGAAATATAACCAATTCTCAGGGATAATAAAATCAAAATAGGGCATACTTGAGATGACTCAGATGTTGGGATATTCAGATAGACTGATTTTTTAATTTTTATATTTTTATTTTTTAAATTATAGTTGACATACAGCACTATATCAGTTTTAGGTGTACAGCACAGCAATTATACATTTGCACAACATATGAAATGATCACTGTGATTAACCCAGTACCAGTCAGACATCATACATAATTATTATAGTACTACTACCTATATTCTCCATGCTATACTCTATATCCCCATGACTATTACATAACAATATATAAAATTGTATCTCTTAATCCCTTCCCCTCTCACCCATTCCCCAACACCCAATCTCAAATACATCAAAATGTTCTGTGCATTTAAATGTTCTGTGCCCCTATTAAAGGAATATAGGAAAGGTGTGCTTCAGAAAAAAGAAAAATGATGCCAATAAGGTGAAAGAAGAAATGATGAACAAAAACTAGTAAACTTGAAAAAAATCTAAATATGTTTTAAATGATAGAACAATAATAATGTATAATTTTTAGAACTTCAAAAATCAAACTAGTTCTAAAACAACTAAAAACAATATAATTTGGTAGAAGGTCCAGATAATCATAATTCTAAATTTCTTAAATTGAGAGGAAATTAAGGATATTATTAGGTAAGCACATGTATTTAAACTTGTCAGGTAACATAAATTGGTAAAAGGTATAATAATAAATAGCAAAAAAATGAAAGATAAAAGGAGAGGAAAATAACCAAATCAATGTAAAAAAAAAAGTGAGAATCAAGAAAAAGAAATAAAGTGAAGGAAATATAAAACAGTACATCAAAAAGCAGAAAATTCTATGGAGAAGGGAGGATTCATTTAGATAAATCTTCATGGAAGAGGTCATTTGAGTTGAGAGATGGACAACATGAATAATAACATTTTTAGGGAGGTAAAAAATGGTTGAAATTAAAGATGTGGTCAGGGAAATGGATCTGAATGTAATGAGTAGGGGTTAGAAAATTGGGGGAAACCATTTTATGTAGGGCCATGGTAGATGGATTGGCTTTACTCCAACTGCAGTGGAGAACACTGATAGATTTTAAACAGAAAAGTGGTATGATCTGAATTTGCTTTAAAAACTCTTTCTGGATGCTCTTTAGAGAATGAATTATATGAGAAACTAGTGGACTCAGGGAGGCTGTTAGAGTTGTCCCACCAAAAACCTGGTGATTGTTGTATTAGGATTGAAGGAGGATTGAAGGAGCTGAATGGAGTGGTATACTTTGGAGAAAGAATCAGACATAGCTTATTACCATGGATAAGGTGGGTGTTGATGAGGGACAAGGAAAAAACACGTGAAAACTTTCAAGTATATGCATGTTTGTGTGAGAGACTGTGGGGAGTGTGGTGAGAGGGAGAAAGGTAGAGGAGTAAGAAAGTAGTTGGCTCCATTTACTGAGAAGAGTATGTGTGGGGAAAACAGGCTTGTGTATGTGGGTAGCAGGGTTAAATTAATGCTATCACGGTGAATGCATTATGTTTGATATATCTCTTAGACACTGAAGTAGAGTTGTTTATTTGAGCTGGAGGTCATGGAAGATGGAAAAGTTTACATATTAATATGTAAGACAACAGAATGGATGTGGGGGGTAAGGTCTGGGAACAAAGTGAGATCACTAAGAAAGGGAATCAGATAGAGAAGGGGTAACAGAATAAACCTCTGGGACAGCTATGAGAACGAAAAAAAGAAGCCAGGAAAAGATCCTCAGAAAGAGTTGTTAGTAAGGTGTGTAAAAATTAGGAGAGTGTAGAGTCATGGGTCAAAGAAAGGAGTATCTCCATATGGAAGTTCCAACACGGTTAAAGCTACTGGGTGAGTCTCTACAACAAGGACAGTGATGTGTCCATTTCTTTTGGCAACATAGACATCATCGAGGTCCTTGATGTGAGCAAGGACTTATGTGGTAGACTAGTGACATAGTGGGTGGAATTGTGTAAAGTAAAGCTATATTGGCTAAATAGAAGGTAGGAAAGTGGTTTTAAATAAGTTTGTGATAAACTGGAAGGGTGGAGGATGATGGTTGTGAATTGTGCAAAGGACAGCATCATATATCGCAGGGATCTGGGAAAGGACTTTTCTTTCTTTCTTTCTTTCTTTCTTTCTTTCTTTCTTTCTTTCTTTCTTTCTTTCTTTCTTCCTTCCTTCCTTCCTTCCTTCCTTCCTTCCTTCCTTCCTTCCTTCCTTCCTTTCTTTCTTTCTTTCTTTCTTTCTTTCTTTCTTTCTTTCTTTCCTTACTTTCTTATTTACTTATCTATTTATTTTCCATTTTCATTGAAAAATAAATGACATATGTCATTGTATAAGTTTAAGACATGCAGCACGATTGATTTACATATATTGTGAGATGATTACCATGGTAGATTCAGCTAACATCTATCTTCTCATATAGATATAATATAAAGAAAAATTTTTTAAAAAGGAAGAAAAATCTTGTGATAACTGTAGTTGTGTAGTAAGTTTGAAATCAGTAAGTATGAATCTTCCAACTTTGTTTATCTTATTCAATATTGTTGGCTATTTTTGGTCCCTGGTATTTCCTTATGATTTTTAGGACAGATTTGCCAATACAGATAAAAAACACAGGGTGGGTTTGTGAAAGGCATTTTATTTAATCTGTACATCAATTTTGGGAGTATTGCCATCTTAATAGTTTTGATCCATTAATATGAAATGACTTTCCTCTTATTTGGATCTTTCTTTCAATTATGCTTTGTGGTTTTCAATTTATGTCTTACATTTATTTTGTAAATAATTTATTCTCAAATATTTTATTCATTTTATAAATGAATTTATTTATTTTTAGATTATTAATATTTAGAAATACAACTGATTTTTTAAATATAAATCTTGTCTGCTGCAACATTGCTAACTTAATTATTAATTCCACTATTTTAATAGATTACTTAGGATTTTCTGTAAATAAGACTATACAGATGACATTTGCTTCTTTTTCTTACTTCTTTGCCCTGAGTAAAACACCCAGTGGAGTACGAATAAAAGTGGTGAGAGTAGACATCTTTTTTTTTGAAATTAATCTACAGATAAAGTGTTTAGTATTTTACTATTAAGTATGATGCTAGCTGTGGGTTTTTTGTAGATGTCCTTTATCAGGTCAAAGAATTTCCCTTCTATTTCTAGTAGTCAAGTGCTTTTTTGTTTATTTGTTTTTTGTTTTGTTTTTGTTTTTGTTTTAATCATGAAAGGCTACTGGATTTTGGCAAATGTTCTGTGTCATTGAAATTATTTTATTATTTCTGTCTATTATATTTTGGATTGAATTTTGTATATTAATCCCACCTGCTCTTGGAATATGATTAAATGTGTTGATGGATTTTCTAGTATGTTGTAGAGGATTTTTGTGTCTATATTTATAAGTATAAGGGACATTGTTCTGTAGTTTCTTTTTACGATATCTTTTGCTTTTGATATTAAAATAATAGCGCCTTCATGAGTTGAGAGATATTCCCTCATCTTCTTTTGTTAGGAGAAATTGTGAAGGATTAGTACTAATTCTTGTTTAAATGTTCAGTAAAAACTACTGGGACTTAATTTTATTTTTTTGAGTAACATTTTTAAAATACTGATTAAATCTCTTACTGGTTATAGGTCTACTCATATGTTTTATTTCTTCTTGAGACAGTTTTGATAGTTTGTGTCTATGAATTTGTCTAAGTAGTTAGTATATGGTTGTTCATAGTATTCCTTTAGTTCTGTAAGGTCAGTAGTTATGTACTCTAATTTTTGATTTTGATAATTTAGTTTTTAAAAAGTTTTTAGTTTTTAAAAAGTTTTTTTAAATTATTTTTCTATTCTGTATTTAATTTATTTTCTTATAATATTCATTATTTTCTTTAACCTGCTTATTTTGGGCTTAGATTGCTGTTTCTTTTTCTAGTTTCTTAAGATAAAAGTTTAAGTTATTAATTTGAGATCTTTCTTTCTTTTTAATACAGGCATTTATAGGTATTGATTTGCATCTTGATACTTTTTAACTGTATCCTATAACTGTTAGTATGTTATGTTTTCATCATTATCTCAAAATATTTTCTAATTTCCACGGTCAACTCTGATTTAGTGATTATTTTTAAATGTTGTGGTTACTTTTAACATATTTGTGAATTTCATAAATTTCCTTTTCTTATTATTTATACTTTATATAATTTTAATTCTTTATATTTGGGATTTGTTTTATAACCTATCTGGTATATAGTGGCATGCACAGCCTCTATCTCTGCTTTTATTTTTATCATATTTAATATGGTTATATAGGGTCTTCCCGTTGGTCACCCTATCACTTTTGGTCAGTCGTTGTGCTTAAGTACCCTTGGCATGTAGATATTTACCTTTTACCACTGGATATATGTATAACTTGGAGACTGGTATCACAGTTCCTTGAATTTATGTTTTTGCTCCATGTTCATCAGGGACTAACAAGTTGAATTTTCGCTCTCTGATTGCTCCTAAGAGAGCCCAGGCTTATGCATACACAATTCTTCCAGACCACCGGGTATGTGTGTGACTTTACTTTTATGCTTAGCTTCTTAGACATTGCTTTTGGGTTGGAATAGCTTATTGTTCAGGTTTTAGTTAGAGGTTGTGCTTAAGCCACTACTGCCAGTGAGAATTATACTTTTGTTAATACATCAGTATGAAGTATCAGGAAGTTCCTTAAACTACTCTCATTTTTTTTTACCCTTTTTCCTTTCTGCTATTTCAGTTGAGTGTTTTCTGCTACTTTGTCTTCCAAATTGCTGATTTGATCTTCTGTTTCTTCTAATCTGCTGTTGATTCTTCCTAATCTGTTCTTCTTTTCAGTTATCGTATTCTTTATTTCTGACTTTAAAAAAATGATTTCTATGTCCTTTCTTATGTTTACTAACTTTTTTTTTACATTCTCACTAATTTTCTTAAGCATTCCTTTAACCATTGTTTTAAACTCTGTTTAGCAGATTGCTTGCCTTTATTTCATTTAGTTTTTTTTCTGGCGTTTTCTTTTTCTTTAATTTGGAACGTTTTTCTTTGTTTCCTCATTTTGGTTGCCTATGTGTTTGTTTCTATGTATACGTAAATCTGCTATATCTCCAGTCTTGGCGGGGTGGTCTGTGTGGTAGGTATCCTGTGGGGCCCAGTGATTCAGTCTTCCATGTAGTATGAGCCAAATGTTCCAAGAGCATCCTTTATGTAGGTTTTGTGTGTCTTCTTGTTGTAGTTGAGTCTTGATTGCTATTGTTACATCAGGGGCTGGGATTGACCACCAGGCAGGATTGCTGGCTATGTAGATTGCCCATGACCACAGTATAGGAGATGCCATGTGGAGCTGACTCCAAAGAGTGGGATTTTCCCCAGTAGGTTCTGGTACTGCTAAGATCACCCTTTGGGTATGCCAATTGTAGGACTAATTGAATAGTATTCTTTTGTGGTCTCCATCCACTGGGTGTGTTGATTTTGGGGCCTCGTGGCAAGGGCTCTTGTGCAGGCCAAGTTCAGCCTGCTTCTTGGGATAGGCCTTGTATTACCTGGTAGGAGCTAAAAAGCAACCCACAGCTGGTTGCATGTCTTTGGTGGACCTGGAGGTATGTGAGAGAGGACTTGTGAATTGAGGCTGGCTGCCACCAATTTAGACCTAGAGCAGCTCAGGTCACCCAAGACCTGCCCATATCTATCAGCTGCCTGTATGGCTCAGCCACTGCAAAAGCTTCCAATAGTGCATGAGTTCAGTGGGGCAGGATCTCAGGGAGTCACCAGGGGTGAGGAGTGTTCACCAATTTAGTGAGGTTCAGATTTGGTGCCAGTGCTGAGTCTGGGACCACTCAAAATTCCCTTGGCACACCAAGGCAGCAGCTGCTTGTCTGGGGAACCATGGACTCCAAGATTTGTCCAAGCAAGCCTCGGTGCAGGCCAACCCTACCTGCCTACCAACTATTCTGTCGACTACCAAAAGCATCTCTGATGGTGTGGGAATTGAGTGGAGCAGGGTCCCAGAAAGTAACCGAAATAGTGTGAGTGGATTTCACCAAGCCAATGCAGGTTCATATTTGGCTTTGTCAGGGGAGTGCTCAACGCAGGAAAAATGGTTCTTTCCCATCTCAACATGAGAGGAAGACTCAACACAGGAGTAATGATGGCTGCCCTCCCCGAAGCCACCAAACTCAGTCTTTTTCTATATGCCTCTGGAACCTCCCAAGCCATTGTTCCTTCCTCAGAGCCCAGTGGGAGTGTCTGATAGTAAGAGAATCTGTGTGCAGACCCTTTAAGAAGAATGCCTGGGTTTCTGGCAGCCTTTCCATCTCACCCCAAAGGACATAATCTCTGTTGATTTTCACTACCAGATGGTGCAAAGGGCTCCTAATTATGGCCCTGTTGCTCTGGACTGGGGAACCCTGTGTTCATCTGGGACCTTTGGTGTTCAGAAGGGACCTCTGCAGGCAAGAGATCCCTCTCCATCCTCACGCATGTGTAGGACCAGCTCGTTTTGTATCTTTGCCCCTGTTACCAGTCTCCAAGTGGCTTCTTCTTTTTATGCTTAGTTATAGGTCTTCTATTCAGCTAGTTTTCAGATGGTCCTTCAGGTTGATTGTTGTATAATTTTGTTGTAATTTTAATGTAGTCGTTAAAGGAGATGAGCATGGTGTTTTCTTATTCTGTCATCTTGATCAGACTTGGACAGTTTTTTAATGAAAGTTTACATCACTGGCTGAGGCCAGCTGCCCATAAGGCACAACCCTTGAAAGAGTCAAGGGTAGTGAACGAGTTTGGTAGAGTGGGGTCTCAGGGAGTTACCAGGGTGAGTCAAGCAGTGTTTACCAGATTAATGCAGATTCAGGTTTGGTGCCCAACTGCACCTGCAGGCTGTGTGAAGAGTGGGATCAACACCAGGACAGTGTCAACTGTCCCTCCAGCCCTCTCCTTTAAACCACACAATTCAATTTCTCCTCATATGTCTATGGCATCTTTTGAGCTGCTATCTCTTCACAGAGGCTTAGGGTGCTAATTGTGAGCAACTGATATTGTGAGCAATTGATATTGTGTCCCTTTACGAGGACATCAGCATTTCCCCCCTGCTCACCCAGATAGAATTCCCCCTGATATTCACAGCCAAATGTTGTAGGGACTCTTCTTGGCACTGGAACCCTGGTCTGGGGATTTTGGTGTAGGGCTGAGACCACTCACTCCTCAGGAAAACCTCTGCTACCAAGATATCCTTCCCAGTTCTCAAATGCAACATGTGGGTGTGAGGCCAGCCCCTCCTACAAGTCTCAGGGGCTTCTTTATATCCTCAGTTATAGGAGTTCCATTCAGCTTATCTTTAGATGGATTTCCAGGTTGATTATTCTATAGTTCAGTTATAATTTTGATGTGGTCATTGGGAGGTAACCACAGTGTTTACCTACTCTGCCATTTAGAATAAAACTCCTGAACACTCTGACGATATCATTTCATTGTCTGGCTTCTATCATGTTCATTGTCAAGACAGTTATAATACTCATTGTTACTCCATTTAGTATAACATGTCTTTTCTGGGAAAGGCATGCTTCTTTTAATTTTTCTCTTTATTTTTGAATTTTAATAATTTGACTATAATGTGTCTGCATCTTTTTTCCTTATTATTACCTGACTTGAATCAGTCGGTAGATGTTTTTCATTTAATTTGGGAAATTCTCAGCTGTTATCTCTTCAAATATAGACTGTTGTCTATCACCACACATCAATATTAGCTCAAAATCGAATAAGCTTTAAAGCAAAGGCTGTAACAAGAGACAAAGAAGTCCCACTAATCCCACTTCTGGGGATTTATCTGAAGAAGCCTGAAATAGTATCCACATGTTAATTGCAGTACTATTTATGAAGTTAACCTAGATATGAAGTTAACCTAGATGACCATCAATGGATGAAAAGATAAAGAAGTGGCATATATATACAATGAACTATTACTCAGCCATAAAAAAAATGAATAAAATTTTGCCATCTGCAACAACATGGATGGACCTAGAGGATAGTGTGCTGAGTGGAGTAAGTCATACAGAGAATGACAAATGCCACGTTATTTTATTTACAGGTGGAATCTAAGGAAACAAAATAAGCAAATAAACAGAAACAAACTCATAGATACGGAGTACATTTTGTGGGTTGCCAGATGGGAAGAGGGGCAGTGAGGTGGGTCAAAGAGGGAAAGAAATTAAGAAGTACAAGATAGTAGTTACAAAATAGTCATGGAAATGTAAAATATAGCATAAGGAATATAGTCAATAATATTGTAATAACTCTGTATGGTGTCTTATGGGAACTAGATTTATCTGAGTGATCACTTTGTAAATTACATAAATGCCTAATGACTATGTTGTAAACCTAAAACTAATACAATGTTGTATGTGAACTATAATTGAAAAATAAAAAAAAATATTAAACAGTTAAAAAAAAAGAAATAATGACAGAAAGCTTTCCTAACCTGGTGAAGGAAATAGACATACAAGCCCAGGGAGCACAAAGAGTTCCAAACAAGACAAACCCCAAAAGGCCCACACCAAGACACGTCATAATTAAATGCCAAATGTTAAAGACAAAGGGAGAATCTTAAAAGCAGCAAGAGGAAAACAGTAGTTTTCTATGAGGAAGCTCTCATAAGACTGTCAGGTGATTTCTCAACAGAAACTTTATAAGCCAGAAAGGACTGAAACAAAATATTCAAAATGATGAAAAGGAAGGACCTACAACTAAGATTACCCTATCCAGCAAGGCTATTATTTGCAATCAAAGGACAGATAAAGAGCTTCCCAGACAAGAAAAAGTTAAAGGAGCTCATCATCACTAAACGAGTATTACAGAAATATTAAAGAAATTTACTTGCAAATAACCTAATCCTATATACAAAAAATTTCAAAAATTATGCCAAAAACCCTTGTAGATCTAGTAAATGAATTTAGCAAAGTTTTAGAATAAAAGTTCAACATGGAAAAATCAGTTGTATTTCTATATACTACTAATAAAAAATATTAAAAGAAACTATAAAATAAATTACAATAGAATTTAAAAGAATATAAAACACCAATAAATGTAAGTAAGGAGGATAAGACATTACCAAAATTATTAAAAGAAAATAAAGAAGACCTAAATTAATGGAAAAGCCCTATGCTCATAAATCAAATGAATTAATATTGTTCAGGTAAAAAACTCCTCAAGCAACCTACTTATTTAATGTAATCTTTATCAAATTCAAATGGCTTTTTATAAATAAATAAATAAAAAGGCTAATACTAAAATTTCATATGAAGTTGCAAGGAACCCCAAATAGACAAAACAATCTACAAAAAGTAGAACAAAGTTATATGACTCATAATTTCCAAGTTTAAATCTTATTTCAAAGCTATTGTAATCAATAAAGTATAATATTGGCAAAGGAAGGATATGTAGGCCAATTACATAGAATTTAGTTCAGAAGTAAATCTATACATATGTGGCAATTGTGTGTAATTTATCACAATACACATGCAAATAGTCTATATCCAGAAAATACGAGCCATCATTCACTTCCAGTCAGATATTACTCCATCTAGTGTGAAAATAATGATATATTAGAGAATCAATAAAATTGAATGAAAGAAAAAAAATTGAGATAACAGTAGTAGAAATGTAGAAAAATTAACAAGACAGCTACATATGAAACAAAGAATCCTAATTGAAACAATAAAAACAAATCTTAAGGTGAGAATTGAGGAAAGCAAAGTTAAATACCCTAATATTATGGTGCTGCTAATAAATGACCCAGCATTAGCTAGCTCATTTAATTGTTAATACAAAAAAGTCATGTACCTAAAATGAGAGAATAATAATAAAATTCAGAGCTTGTTATAAATAAAATAAAATATCAGAAAATGTAGCCAGAAATTAGATAAAAACAGCAATACAACATTCCAACATATTTTCTTGCCTGATTATTTATTTATTTATTTATTTATTTATTTAATAGTATACTATGAGTTTACCACCAAAAGTCAAATTTCCTTCCCTCACCATAGATTTGATCCCTTTCACCATTTTCTACTTCCCTCCTTCTTCCTTCTGGCAGCCTCTATACTGTTTATGAATTTTTGTTTGCTTGTTTATTGCTTTCAATTTCATGTCCCATGTAAATGAAATCATATGGTTCTCAAAATTTTATGTTAGACTTATTTCCCTTAGCATGATATTCTCAAATTCTATCCATGTTGTTTTAAGTGGCAGTATCTCATCTTTTCTTGTGGCTGAATACTATTCCATTTTATATATATACATATATGTGTGTGTGTGTGTGTGTATATATATGTACCACATCTTCTTTATCCAATCATCTAGCAAAGGACACCAGTTGTTTTCATGTCTAAGCCATCATGAATAGTGCTGTAATGAATGTAGGTGTGTGTACACACATATATATACAAATAAATGTTTTGAAATCTTTCAGATAAATACCCAGAAGAGGGATTGCTGGGTCATATGATTATTCTGAATTTTTCAAGGAAACTTTATACTGTTTTCCATAGTGGCTGTACCAATTTACATTTCCACTAGCAATGTATGAGGGTTCCTTTTTTCCCACAACCTCTCCAACACTTGTTGTTACTTGTCCTGTTGATGTCAGCCATTCCAACAGGTCTGTGATGACATCTCATAGTGGTTTTGATTTTCATTTTTCTATCAGCTAATGAAGTTGAGCATCTTTTCATATGTCTGTTGACCATTTGTATGTCTTCTTGAGAGAAGTGTCTGTTTGGGTCCTCTGCCCATTTTTAAATTGTATTGTTTTTGTTGTTGTTGTTGTTGTTGAATTACATGAGTTCTTTATATATTTTGGATGACAAACCCTCAGGTAATATCATACCTACTGGTGAAAAACTGAAACTTTTCCTCTAAAATCAGGAAAAAGACAAGGATAACTTCTCTCACCAATGTTATTCAACATAGTATTGGAAGTCCTAGTCAGAGTAATCAGGGAAGAAAAAAGAAGACATTCAAACTGGGAATGTGAACAAGTCAAATGGTCTTTTTTTTTTTTTTTTTACAGATAACATAATTCTCTATATAGAAAACCTTAATGACTCCACCAAAAAAAAAAAAATAGAAACAATAAACAAATACAGTAAAGTTGCAGGGTACAAAAATCAATGTAGAAAAACCCATTGCAATCTTATATACTAATAATGAAATTTCAGGAAAAGAAATAAAAAACAATTTCTTCCACAATTGCAAAAACAGAATTATATATCAAAAAATAAACTTAACAAAGGATGTGAAAGACTTATACACTGAAAACTATGACATTATTAGAAGAAACTGAAAAAGTCACAAATTAATGTGTTTTATTAAGTAGAAAAATCGAATAGTTAAAATGGCTGTTATCCAAAGCAATAAATAAATTTAATGCAATCCTCATCAAAGCCCCAATGACATTTTAATTTTTTTTGTTATAGTTGACACACAATATTATATTAGTTCTAGGTGTACAGCAAAGTGATTAGACATTTACAGAACTTATAAAGTGGTCACTCCAATAAATCTAGTACCCATCCGACATTATACACAGTTATGACAATATTATTGACTATATTCCTTATGCTATATCTTATATCCCCATGACTATTTGTAACTAACAAATTGTTTTTCTTAATCTCTCTCCCTTTTTCACCTACCTCCTCAATATCCCTCCTACCTGGCAACCCTCAGAATGTTCTCTGTATCTATAAGTTTGTTTCTGTTTTGTTTATTTTGCTCTTTAGATTCCACATATGAGTGAAATTATATGGAGTTTTTGTTTCTCTGTGTGATTTACTTCACTCAGCATAATAACCTGTAGGTCCATCAATGTTGTTACAAATTGCAAGATTTCATTATAGGCTGTTGTAAATAATGCTGCAATAAACATATACAGGCACATATCCTTTAAATTACTATTTTGAGTTTCTTTGGATAAATATCCAATAGTGGAATTACTGGATCCTTCTTTTTATCTTGTTATAGCCTTTGTTTTAAAGTCTGCTGTGTCTGGTATAATTATTGTTACCATTGATTTTATTTTTCATTTTTATTTTCATGCTATATTTTTTTCCATTCCGTTATTTTCAGTCTGTGTGTGTCTTTCGAAATGAAGTGAATCTCTTCTAGGCAGCATATGTGATAGCTTTGTTTTCTCATTCTTTCAGCCACCCTATCTTTTCATTGTAGCATTTAATCCTTTTTCATTCGAAGTAATTTTTGACAGATATGTAGTTATTGGCATTTTATTATTTGTATTTTTGTCTTTTTCTTTTTTTCTTCTTCTTAAAGAAGATGTCTATTTTCTTCACCAGGTTAGGGAAGTTTTCCATTATTTTTTCCATTAAGTTTCATTTCCCTGCTCTCTCTCTTCTTTTTATGGTACCCCTATGATGTAAAGGCTGTTCTACTTGAAGTTGTACCAGAGGCTCCTTAAACTAACCTCATTTAATTTTGTTTCTTGTTGCTGTTCTGATTGGGTGTTTTCTGCTTCCTTGTCTTCTAAATTACTGATTAAATTCTCTGCTTTAACTAATCTACTGTTGATTTCCTCTATTGTATTCTTTATTCCAGTTATTGTATACTTTATTTCTAATTCTATTTTATGCTTTGTATCTCCTTTTTTATGTATCTTCTCTCTGTTAGAGTTCTCACTTAGTTCATCTATTCTTCCCTTAAGTTCATTGGGCATCCTTATATTCTGTGTTTTGAGCTCTGCATCTGGTAGATTGCTTGTCTCCATTAAAAATAAATTTTTTTATGGAGCTTTGTTTTCATCTTTCATTTAGGTCATGTTTCTTTATCTTGTTTTAGCTGTTTCCCTGTGTTTGTTTCTATATATTATGCAGATCTGCTTTATCTCCTGATCTTTGTAGAGTGGCCTTATATGTCCTTTTATGTGTCCTGTGTGGCCCAGTGGCATAGTCTCCTTGGTCATTTGAGGCAGCTAATTCAAAAATGTCCCTTGGCTCATGTGTGAACTTTTATCGTAGTTGAGCTTTCATTGCTGTTTGCACATCAGTGGGATGCATTGACCCTTAGCTGATTGGCTGTGATGAATGGCCATGACTGGAGGAGTTGTTGTGCAAGGGCTGACCTCACAGAGAAGGATTTGCTTTAATGGCAGTCTCTGAAGTCTGCCAAGTCTGCCCTTTGGGTTTATTGTTTATGGTGTTGGTTAGTTGGTTTTCTCATGTGGCCTGAAGCAAGCCACTGCATGTTTTGCTTCTGGGGCCTCTTGGAAGGAGCTATAGTGCAGGCCTGTGCCCAGCTTTGTGTCACCCAATGTGAGTTACAAAGTGATCTGAAGATGGTTGCCACTTGCATTGGGTTTAGAGGTACCTGAAAACGGCTAAGCTGCTAACCGAGACTGGCTGTCACTAGTGCCAATCTTGGGGTTCTCTAGCAAGTGGTACAGGGCATGCTGTGGCCAATGCTGCTTGTTTTGGGGTCTGTAAACCTTTAAGAGATTATAGGAAAGTCTGTAGCATGAGCCAAGACAGGCCATGGGTATGAAAAAATTACTAGAATCAGCTTGGGTGAGCCTGCAAGTTGGATGAGATTTGGCCTCAGGTAATTACCTGGACAGGGTAATTCATGTTAGTTAGGTTGATGGAGACTCAGATATAGCACTCATTTGAATGGAGGCAGAGCTCAACAAAGGAATAATGGTTTTTGGCAATACTTCTGTTTAAGAGAATGTTTCCCCTCAAATCTTTCCCTGAAGCAGAAAATTTATTTTTTCCTCATATGTTCCTGGCATCGTTCAAGCTCCCACCCCAGCGCTGAAGTTCAGAGTGAGTCCTCAAGGAGTAAATCTTTTAAGAGGAACTTTTGTCACTTCAGCAGCCTTCCATTATACTCAGCCACAATCCCCACTGGTATTCACAGCCAGAATTTGTGGACACTTCTTTTCCCAGAATGGGAACCCTGAGTTGGGGATCCCAATGCGGGGCTGGGAATCCTTACTCCTTGAAGGATTCCTCTGCAGTCAAGATATCCTGTTTCTTAATCCTCACTGCATGGGTGTTGGGCTTGCCTATTCCATCTCTGCTCCTACTACCAGTGTCAACATGATTTCTGAATATTCTTATTTATAAGACTTCTGTTTAGCTAGTCTTCAGATAGCTCAATTGTAACTTTGATGTGGTTTTTGGGGGAGGCAAGTACAGTGTTCACCTACTACACTATCTTGACCAGAAGTCATATTAAGTCATATTTTAATGTTTAGGAGAATTCACTGATACTGTCGTCTAGTCTTAGGTTTTCATTTGTTGTGAGATTTTGATTACTGGTTTAATCTCTTTATTTCTGATAAGTCTATTCAAATATTCTCTTTTTTTCTCTATTCAATTTTGATAGTATTGTATTTCTAGAAATTTATCTATTTCATCTAGGTCTGGGCATACAGTTGTTCATAATAATCTCTTTTTTATTACTGTGAGATATGTGGTAATAAACTTAATTATATTTTGATGTTAGTAATTTAAGTTCTTGCTTTTATTTATCAGCTGAGATTAAGGTTTATTAACTTTGTTAACATTTTGTGTATTTTGTTGTTTTTGAGTGTAGTGTTGTGTACATGTCTTTAGGTCTAATTGGCTTATAATATTTTCAAGTCCTCTATTTTCTTACAAAATTTCTATCTGGTTGTTATATCCATTATTCAAAGAAGAGTATTGAAGTCTCCAACTGTTATGTAGAACTGATTATTTCTTCTTTATTTCTGTCAATGTTTGTTTCAGATATGTCGAAACTCTCTTAAGTGTTTATACCTTTATAATAGTTATATCTGCACCAATTAAAACTTTTATCAGTATATAAAGTCTTCCTTTAACTTTTATAATCTTTGAGTCGAAGTCTATTTTATGATATTGGTATAGCCACCCTCATTCTTTTTTGGTTTCTATTTGCAGGGAATATATTTTTCAATCATTTTACTGTTAACCTACTTGTATCTTTAGATTTAAAGTGAGATTCTTATAAACAACATATAGATAAAGTATGTTATTTTATTTATACTGCCACTCTCTGTCTTTGAGTTGGATGTTTTAATTCATTACATTTTAAGTAATTGCAAAGGACAAAATTATTTATCATATTTTGCTATTTTTTCTTGTGTTTGCATTTATTTCTCAATTGCTGCTTTCTTTGGTTCTTTCTTTGGTCTGTCCTTTCTTTCTTTCTTTCTTTCTTTCTTTCTTTCTTTCTTTCTTTCTTTCTTTCTTTCTTTTTTTCTTTCTTTCTTTCTTTCTGCCTGCCTTCCTTCCTTCCTTCCTTCCTTCCTTCCTTCCTTCCTTCCTTCCTTCCTTCCTCCTTTCTTGTATGTCATTATATCTTCTTTCTCATTCCCTTTTCTGCATTTTTTTAAATTGGGAGTTATTTTGAGGTTTATAACTAAGATCTTAAACTTTTAACAGATATTTTAAATAAATACTAATTTAGCTTTCATAGATACAAACACTCAACTCTATAAATCTCTGTGTTTTTCCCTTTTGGTTGTTACTATCGCAAAATACATCTTTATGCATAGTATGCCCTTTAGTATAGATTTATAATGATTGTTTTTGCATTACCTATTAAAGCACAAAGCAAAGAAATTATAAACCAAAAGATATAGTTTTGAATTAGTTTACTGTCCTCACATTTTAACCTAAGGGACTTCCTTTAGCATTTCTCGTAGGACAGATCTCCTAGCAATGAATTCCCTCTGTGTTTGTTCCTTTAGATATGTATTATTTTCTCCTTCATTTGGAAAAATAGTTTTGCCATATCTAGAATAGTTGTTTCACAGTATTTTTCCCTTTCAGCAGTTTAAACATGTACTGTCTCCTAGCCTCTATGAGTTCTGATGAGAAATCAGCTGTTAACCTTATTTAGTATCTCTTTTCTGTAATAGATCACTTCAATACTGCAGCATTCAAGATTCTCTTTTTGTCTTTGACAGTTTGATTATGATATATATTGGTATAGATCTCTTTGATTTTATCTGATCTGGAATTTGATGAGTTACTTGGATGTGTACTTTTATGCTTACATTAAGTTTAAAAAGGTTTTGGCCATTATTTTTTCAGATATTATTTCTGCCTGTTTTCCCTTCTACTCTTCTTTTATTCTCTCATTATTTATATTTTTGTACAGTTAATGATGTCCCCTTAGGTTTAGGCTCTGTTCATTTCTTATTTTTTATTTCTCTCTGTTCTCAGATTGGATAATATCACTGGACTTATCTTCATGTTCGCTGATTCTTCTACCTGTTCAAGTATGGTTGAATCCCTCTAGTGGATGTTTTATTTTATTTATTGCTCTTTAAGCTCCAATATTTTGATTTTATTCTTTTTTATGTTTTTATGTCTTTATTTCTATTTCTATTTGTCTGTTTATTCATACATTATCCATCTGGTTTTCTTTAGTTCTTTGTCTATGGTTTTCTTGAACTCTGAGTATATTTAAGACAGTTTATCTAAAAATCTTTGTCTAATAATTAGAATGCCTGTGCTTTCTCAGGAACAATTTTTCTTGTTTTTCATTTATTTTTTCTCTTAGTGGGTCATACTTTCTGGTTTCTTTGCATGCTTCATTTTTTTTGTTGTTCGGAATTGGACATTATGAATACTGTAATGTGATAACTCTGAAAATAAAATTGTTCCCACTTTCAAGGATTTGTTGTTTCTTGGCATGAGATGTCACTGTTCCTTTATTCAGTGACTTTTCTGAGCTATTTATATAAAAGCAGTCTTCTTTGTCATATGTGCCCTCTGAAGTCTCTGTGTCTTTAGCTTAGTGCTATACATTCTAATTGACATAATCTAATTGACATAAAATTTATCAAATTCCTAGAAGAAAGAAAAAAAGAAAGAAAGAAGAAAAAATTATCTAATATTTGCAGATTGGCTCTGTATTAGGGCACTCTTTCAATGCTTAATTGGGCCATTTATACCTCTGCCTTATCTTTCTTGCTTGCTTTCATTGAGGCTAAATGACAGGTCAGTGACAGATATAATTTTATGCTCTTGGCTCTCTAGATTTTCTAGTATATGTGGTAACCTTTGAAAACTCTAATTAGCTGAAGTATTTTATCCTTCAGGTTTCCTTTTCAGGTATTCAGTGTTTTTATTGTTTTTCAGACCTGTTTATTTTTATTTTTATTTTTTGGTCTCAGGTGTCAGTGGCTTGGTCATTTTCAATGTTTTTAATAAACATGCTCCACATTACTGTCTCTCCAATTTGAGAGAATTTCAAAGTTAAAAAAAAAAAGCAAGCCCATTCATTAATCCTTTAGAGAAGCTACAGATAGGTCAAAAAAGACAAATGCAATTTCTTGGGAATAAAATTCACTTTAATTCTTTTGGAACCAGACATTCATATCAGGATATCATTTCAGGAAAAAACTGCATCTGTTTTAGTGCATTTTCTCTTTTTTAAGTATTCACTTGGATGCCGTAAACCTTTGACTATCTTCCACAGGTTTGATAAGGTTAATTCTGACTTATTTGCCAGGTTTTTGGTGACTTTGGAGATACATGTCACTTACAATTGTCGTTTTTGTTACTGTCACTCCTTTCATCAAATGGGAAAGATAAATTTCTGAATATAGGACACTATGCTTGTGTGTTCTCTTTTCCAATTCTGTAAAGATTTTAATTCATTATTTTTTTGCTTGCATGATTTCTGACACAAAGCTTGCTGCCATTTTATTTTGTTCTTCTATAGGTAAGAATTCTTTCTCCTCATTCCTTCCCCTTGTGCTTCTTTCAGTATTTTTACTTGATCTTGCAGTTTTGAAGTTTGGATATGCCTTTGTATGGATGGATAATTGGTAATTTTGCAGCTTTCTGGATTTGTGGTTTGGTGTCTGTCACTAATTTTAGAAATTGTTCTGTCATCATTCAAATATTTTGAGCCAAGTTTTACTTTATTCTCCTTTAGGTATTTCAATTATGGGTGTGAGACACTTTTTTGAATAGTTGTCCTGAAGGTCTTAGATGTTTCCTTCTTCTCCTGCTTTTCTCCTTCTCTTCTTCCTTCTTTTCTACTACTTTTTCTTCTATACTCATTGTTTCTATTTTCATGTCAATTTGAGAAATTTTTATTAACTTATACTCAAACTAGTAGAGTAGAACCAATAGTTTATGCAAACACCTGAATTAAATTATGCAGCTAAATTTCTTTTTTGTTGTAGCACTTCTGAATTCTGTCCTTCCAAACTTGATTTTTTAGCAGTTTCTTTAATTGTAAATTTCACATAGATAATTACCCTTCATTTATCCTCATATGCATATATAAATATAATTAAAAGAAGACAAGTATTTTTATTTTATTTTATTCAAAAATAATTTATGTTTAATGTTTTTATAATATTTGCTGGAAAGTATAGAATCACAAGCTTTAATAAAACCTCTTGATACATGCTTGATGTACACCAACCCATGTTTTAAAAACTAATGTAAACTTTTAGTACCAAGGATAATATATTAAGCTCCATATGGTTATCCTAGACACAGGGTGATAATATACTCTTTGCTTCACTTCAGTTCGTGCTGCAACCCTTGTATGAGGACTTTTAATTAGATTCACTACCGGTTTGATTTTCCATGGAGAGAAAAGATTGCTGAATGTGGATATTTACTGCAAAGTTAGAGCTCGAAGTGGCTGGGAGATCCAATTGTAGAAATTGTAGATATATGGATTCCAGCATGGTATTTTTAAGGAAGAGAATTATCCCAGCCCTAAAAGAAATAACCCAGAGTCACTTGGGTGCTCAGGAAATTTAAAATAGAGCATTTTTACTTATTAAATAAACTATAATAAATTATGATTTATAGAAATGTTATAAAACATACATAGAAATTCCATATAACATAGATCTAGTTTACCCTATTATTGATATTTACATTAGTACGGCAAATTTTCACAATTAATGAACCCTTCCGGATCCAGATTCCATGCAGTATAATACATTACATGTACTCATCAATTACTTCAGGCTCCTCTTGACTGTGATAGATTTTCAGACTTTCCTTGTTTTAGATGACTGACAGTTTTTAGGAATACTATATATGTACTGGTCAATCGGGGGTTTCAGGTATTTCTCATAATTAAAATGGAATTATAAGATTTTTAAAGGAAGGCTATAGATGTAAAGTACCATTTTAATCACATCATATCAAGAATATATATTATCAACATGACGTAACTGTTGAAATTAATGTTGATCACCAGGGTGATGTAGAGTTGTGAAATTGCTCTTTTTTCCCCCTTTCAATATCATAATTTATGGAAGAAAGTCACTAGTCATAGTTTGCACATAAGAAGTGGGGAGCTATAATTCACCTTCTTGAAGACATTGTATTTATATAGATAATTTGGAATTCCTCTGCTTGTTAGAATTAGGTACATTCCTCTTTTTATTTACTAATTTAATCATCTATGTATGCCGGTATGGACTTATGGATATTTATGTTATACTTAAGGTTATAATACAAAATAACCTTAATTTTTCTAGCTCAATTTATTCCAGGTTTGGTCATTAATGACCACTTATGTATTCTACTGTGTTCTTTGACATACCGCTATCATCGTGGTTTCATTGTTCGAACACTTCCTTATTTTCTTAATTCTTTAGACTCATCTTGTATATTTTTTTAGCCAGTCCTTGTTTTTGATGATATTGATAGTTTTTAGAAATACAGGCTATGTACTGGTCAATTGGGGGTTGTCAGGTGGTTTTCTCATACATACTTAAGTTGGAGTTATGAGATTTTGAAAGGAAGAATATAGGTGTCAAGTGCCATATCCAGAATCAGACATATTCCCAAGAATCCATAGTTTCTTTTATTAGAGAATGATTTTAGAAACCAAGATCTAGCCAATTGTTAAAAGTGGGCATTGATTTCCTGCTGTCATTGTGTTGTTGTCTATTTCTTTCTGCAATTTCTTAATATTTTCCCAATATCTTTAGTGCCCTGATGTTGGGAGCATATGTACTTATAACCTATACTCTCTTGATAATTTGATTTCTTTATCATTATATAATAATCTTCTTAGACTCTTGTTACAGTTTTTGACATAAAGTCTATTTATCTGATATAGATATAGCCACTCCTGCTCTCTTTTAGTTTCCATTTGCATGGAATATCCTTTTGTATCCCTTCACTTTGACCCTATGTATGTCCTTAAAGCTTAAAGTGGTATGTTCTTATATCTTTTTTTATTTTTAAATCTATTCAGCCACTCTATGTCTTTAATTGGATAATTTAATCCACTTAATTTAAAGTAATTATTGATAAGCAAGAACTTATTATTCTCATCTTGTTAATTTTTGTTCTTTTTTTTTTCCTTCTTGTGATTTGATTATTTTCCATAGTGGTTTCCTTTGATTACTTTTTCTTTAGCTTTTGCGTATCTGTTATAGATGTTTGCTTTGTAATTATCATTAGACTTACATAAAATATTTTATAGTCAGTTTGTTTTAAGCTGATAACTTCAATTGTATACAAAAATTGTACTCCTTTCACTCTCTTCCATACATTTTATGTTTTTGATTCACAATTTACATATTTTTTATCTACCTATTAATTTATTGTAGTTAAAATTGTTTTTAATAATTTTGTTTATTAACTTTTATACTCAAGTTAAGTAATTTATATACCATCATTACAGTATTAGAATATTCTGAATTTGACTATAAACCTACCTTATCAATGAGCTTTATACTTTAATATATATTCATTTTACTAGTAGTGACCTTTCATTTCAGATTGAAGAACTCTCTTTATTATTTTTGTAAGGCAGGGTAAGGCAGGTCAAATGATGATAAATTCCCTCATCTTTTGATTGTCTGGAAAATCTTTATTTCTCCATTTCTGAAGAACATCTTTGTCAAGTAGAGTAATCTTGCTTGGCATTTCCCCCCCAGGACTTTGAATATATCATTCCACTCTCCTTGCCTGTAAAGTTTCTGCTGAGAAATCCACTGAGAGCCTTATAGGTTTCTTTGTATGAGATTTATTTTTCTTGTTACTTTCAAGATTTTCTCTTTGTCTTTAATTTTAAACAGTTAAATTATAATGTGTCTTGGTGAAGTTTTCTTAAGATCGAATCTGTGTGGGGATCTATGAGCTTCATATATCCAAATGTTCAACTCTCCTTTCAGGTTTGGGAAGTTCAATCGTTATTTAAATAAGCTTTTGCACCTCTCTACTTCTCATTGCCTCTGGGGCTCCTGTTATTCAAATATTGTTTTATTTGACAGTACCTCATAATTCATGTAGATTTTCTTCAGTCTTTTTCTTTTCTTTTTTTCTTTTTATTCTCTCATCGAATAATTTCAAATGACTTGTCTATGAGTTCACATACTGTTTCTTATGTTTGATCAAGTCTGCTGTCTATGTTCTCTGTTACATCGTTCATTTAATTCATTGTATTCTTCAGCTCCAAAATCATCCTTTCCTTTTTATTATTTATATTTCCTCAATATTTAATTTTAATTAAATTTATTGAAGTGACTTTGGTTAATAAAATTATATAGGTGTCAAATGTGCTGTTCGATAATATGTCATCTGTATATTGCATGGTGTGTTCACCACCCAAAGTTAAGTTTTCTCCTGTTACCTTGTATTTAACCCCCTTTCCCCTTGTTTACCTCCCTGCTTCATCCATTTCCTCTGGTAACCACTAAACTAAACTGTCGTCCATGTCCGTAAGTCTCTGTTTGTTTGTCTTGTTCATTTGTTATTTTCAGTTTCACATTTGACATATGAGTGAAATTATATGGTCCTCAAGTTTTTCTGTCTCACTTATTTTGCTTAGCATGATAACCTCACAATCCATCTATATTGTCAAAAATGCCAATATTTCATCTTTTCTTATGGCTAAATAATATTCCATTGTATATATGTACTATGTCTTCTTTATCCAATCATCTGTTGAAGGGCATTTTGCTTCTTTCCATGTCTTAGCCACTGTGAATAATGCTGCAATGAACATCAAGGTGCATATATCTTTACAGATAAATGTTTTAAATTTTTTTTTGGTAAGTGCCCAGAGGACGGAATGGTAATTTCATTCTTAATTTTTTGAAGAACCTCCATACTGTTTTCCATTTGTGCTGTACCAATTTATACTCTTACCAGTAGTATCTGAAGATTCCCTTCTCCCTACAACTTTTCCAACACTTGTTATTATTACTTGTTCTGTTGATGATAGCCATTCTAACAGGTGTCAGGTAGTATCTCATTGTGGTTTCGATTTGTATTTTCCTAACAAATGGCAATTTAATGTCTTCTTAGGAGAGGTGTCAGTTCAGGTTCCTTGCCCATTTTTAAATTGTATTTATTTTTGTTGTTGTTGTTGAGTTGTATGAGGTCTTTATACATTTTGAATATTGGTCCCTTATTGCTGGTGTTGTTTGCACATATCTTCTTCTATCCAGTTGGTTGCTTCTTAAGATTAAAAAAAAAACGGTGAATATTAAGGATAAGATTTTTAATAAAGATTAAGCAAAATCATTAATACCGATGCCTTCAACTATGTCATTTACACAATCTCATTTAATCTCTACAATCATCTTGCAAACTGGTTTTTTTATGTAGTAAGAAAGGAAGAAAATAATTAGATAAATTAAATAACACACCCTAGGCAACCTGAAAGTAAATAGTAAAAGGATTTGAATCAGGACTAATTGACTTCAAACTCAAAGCATGTTTTCTCTCACACCAGTGACTTCTAGGTATTGTCCTCGGACCAATAGCATCAGTATTATTGGGAAATTGCAAGACATACAAATACTTGGGTCTCAACCCAGACATACTGAATTCTAAACTTTTGGGAAAGGGCCCAGCACCTTTTTTGGACAGCCTTTAGGACTTCCTGATGCTGCTCAAGTGTGAGTCATTGTATTAGACTGCCCAATCTTGTCATTTTTATTTGCTGACCTTCCACTGTCTCTTTGTTCTTATTCCCAAATCTATATATTATTGACATAATTATGTTAACCAAACATATTTTCTATTATCTTCAACAAGTAGTCAGAGCATATCCACAATGGAAATGTTTTTCTCACATAAAAGTTAAAATATGTGCCACATGTAGGAATACTACATGTCTTGGAAAACAATAGCTTTATATGAGGACAACTCTAGTCACAAAGACAATTACTACTCTCTATAGTTTTATTGCAAATCTTGATAGATTTTTGTTTTACTTGCCAAATTATTTCATTATGAAAACTGATCCTACAATTAAACCATAAACAGTGGTGTATTGTGCAACATTTCCTAATAAAGATAAGAAAGATCAACTAAGTAAATATGTCATTGAAGTGAGATTTCTACACCATTATAAAAAATGATTCATTTGCTTACCAATGTAAGCTGAAGTTCACTGTTGTGTGGGAAGTTGCTATGAGGTCAGAGCCAGCACTTTATTACATCTATATTTGACCAGAGAAAAGACAGCACAGCAACAAAAGTCCTGACTCCAACTCTAGCAGTAGTCGTATGCTGTGTGGAAGTGTTCTAGGATAGCCAGAGAAAGAGTAATTTTGCAGCATGCACAGGAAAACTGCATTGCATTCTTACAACCTACTATACCAGGGTCTACTGTTTCTCTAAGATTCTGCATATACTCTGTTCCACTGTGTTGGCTCAAGCCTCCTTCCTTTCTGATTTTTCTCCTCTGCCTCTTATTTCCCGTCCATCTGCAAAAAAAAAGATTTTCTTTGAGAACCATTTTCTCAAGAAGCAGAGCGAATTATAAATACATTTTTTTCTATTACATATATTCAAAATGAAGAAGAATGTCTGTTTAAAAAAAATTCTAAGGTGACTTCATAGTAGAGCATGAAGATGTTGTAGAGGCTGTTCACTAATAGCAAGGGTTGGGGGGACAATAAAATTGGTGTTACCATCACCATGAATTCTGCTGTCCAAAAATATCAGCTGAGTCTGGACCTGAGCAATACTGCTGACATCATGATATGACAAAGGCCTGTTTTTTAGATAGGACCACCCAGGAGGTGACACATCCTTTTGCATAAGAATTTAGACTTCAGCTTCTGGTTTCCTCTCAGCTCTCTGATAGCTCCCGGTTATCCTGGGGGAGAAATCACCTTGATGACAAACAAAAAGACCTCCTCCATCTGTGATTATCCTTTTCTAATTTGGTGCTCATTATTATTTAATCTGTTTGAGAAACATAATGTGATTATATGTTTACTAAACAGATTTTTATACTTTCTTTTATCATTAAAGAAATAGCCACTACAGGTTTAAGAAAGTAAGACATTCAACAATTCAGGACAAATATGAAAAGCACAGTACTGATCATAAGAGTACTGATCTAAAGTGCATTTTGTAATGAAGGTGGGGCAGCTCAGTGGGAGCCAGGACCCAACACAAGCCCATCTGACTCCCTATATGTCTTTTCTCCCATCTGCAACACGCAGTATAAGATAAGAACAGACATTTTGAAACCAAACAGTTTGAAATTAAAATCTTGATCCTGCCACCTAGTAACTGTGCAAACTTGGGGGACTTAATTTTTCTGTACCTCAGTTTCCCCATTGATTAAAATAGAGAATAATAAAATTATTGTTTAATAGGAATTTGACTACCTATTATTGCATAATAAATCACCAAAGGTGGTTGTGTGAAACAGCTGCAATCACATTTTCTCTCATGGTTTTTGGGACATCAGTTCAGAAGGGGTTCTGCTGGACAGCTCTGGCTCAGGGTCTCAACTGGGGTTATTGCAGTTAGACTGAAGCTGAGGCTGGAACTGGAGGTCTGTAGGTAAAGCAGTGGAGGTTGACTGGGCACCTCTCCCCTCACACAGGCTCAGGTATTCCTCATCTGTTCTTTTCAGGTGGACTAGTTTGGGCTTCCTCATAGCATGACTATCTCAGACCCATGGAGCTGCTTATAATGCTGAAGGCTTCCAGAAGTATTCTAGCAAAGTGGAAGCTACAATATCATCTATGAACTAGCCTTGGAAGTTATCTGGTGTCACTTTCACCATATGCAAATGACTAGAATAGTCACAACAGCTCTAATTTTAAGAAGACAACTTTCTCCATTAAAGGGGCATCAAAGTCTCATTCTATGATTAGCCAGAGGATGGCAGCAATATTGTGGTCAGATCTGCAAGGCACAATCTGCTACAACAGGGGTGTCATAGGTGTAAACAAGTTCGTTCATGTAAAACACTCAGACTGTGCTAGCCCTGACAAAGCATGAGCCTTACAAAAATGTGTACCCAAATTTCCCAGAGGTTGGCAGTCTTAACAAAGCAAGATGAAGAGTCCATCACCTGTACCTGGGGAGAGATTCTCAAGTATCTCCTGACAACTTAGCACTAAAAAGACTGCCCATTTATGGACCATTGTGCTGAGGCCTGTGGTACCTTCTCTAGATATAAGGAGTAGAATAAACAAAGGCTTCTGCTAAATGTCTAGAAAAATGTTAATTGGTTTGTCTGTGAAAATTAATACTTGATTTGATTTAAATTCCAGAGACGCAGTCTCAGAGGTTTTGTCAGTCTCAGCTCATGTTAGCTGGGACAAGAACCTACCCAGAGTTGCTCTGTGCAGCCATCCTTTGCATGGCTTTTGAGTCACATGAATGGACTCAGGGGAGCACTGCTACTTACGGCCACAGGACCAAAGGAAACAGCGAGTGGGAAGAACCAGATTGTGGCCCATTATTAGCTTTTTCTTCACGGAACTCCAACTTTCACCCTTTTCTTTGACCCTGCCTCCTCAGGTTTGCCTTTGGTTTTGGCCATTTCTGATTTGGCCTACCTTGGTGCCTGGGGACTTTGTGATTTTTCCATTTGTACTCTGTAACCTGTTCCCAAGACTCCCTGTTTTTACTTACGAATCTTTCTTGTATCTACTTGCCCCACTTCCTACTGCTTCTGCCTTTTTATTTCTCTTCAGTTAACCTTTTCCATATCTCACATTCAGATTGGTCCCACCACCCCTGTTTCTGCACTTTAACTAGTAATCTTAATATAGGGCTTCAAATACCTGTTCTGTCATTAAAAGAAAGACTGTTATATAACAGACCTCTTTAACAACAAAAATAGGTTATAAATATATTAAAAGTTTGTGAGTAAGGATTTTAACTACAGGTTTTGATTTTATACAGTTTCAATTTAGCACCTGCCATAAAATAGAACACTATTCTAGACCAGAACTCCTCAGCACCCACTCTCACCACATTAAGGTTTAAATCCTTCTCCTGGAATATAGCACACTTGAGCTATCGATATTTTTCCTCAATCAATGGGAACAATTGATCCTCGGATACAGAAAACTATTGTGTACTCTTCTCTTTCTCACTCATTTCTTCTAGCCCTGACTATCTCTCTGCTTTACACTCAAGAGAAAAATGGGAAAGCTAGCCACCCACTTTGTTTCTCTTTTGGATTACTAGTAAACAGTTTCATGATTAATGGGATTCTGGGATGTCAGACCAAAATTTAGCACTTGAGTCTTTTTGTGCCTGCCTAGGTACTGTAGAATGGCATCTTTCTTTGATTAGTCACAAGTTTTTTGTTTTGTTTTGGTTTGCATTTATTGTATAATATTATAACTTCATCATCTCTACTTGCTTTTGGTCAATTTTACTGCTGTTCTGAAATTTTAATCTGCTATTTTTAACTAGCAACTTTTCTTTGAAATAAAAAATTTTCACGACATCAGTGCTTGTGTAATTCAGTCTCAAAGCCTTGTTGCATTTGAGCAGAATACAGAACCAAAATGAAATAATGAAATAATCTTAAAAGTCTAAGCTCCTCCTAGAGAGCATTAAGTGGCAGGTAGTTCATTCATCATGCTCTAATTCTTGTAATACCTCTCACATCCTTCTTCCTTTACTTCTCAATTTTCTAATACCATATACTCTCTTACAAACTCAGACACATTCCTCAATCTATCTAGCCTGGTGTTGTAAGAGACACCTGCGGTGCAGAATGTTCCTAGCAGACTGTCTGGTGCTTGGAGCAACAAGGACATCAGAAGCACAAGGACACATTGCAAGGAGGGTAAACATGCCTAACTAATTATGAGACTTCTTGCTCTAGGGTCTAGAAAAGGATACTTTAAGGATAAGAAAAAGATACTTGAGAAGAAATAGCTGAGAACACCGTGGTAGCTTAGAGGCTGAATCTGGGAGTTGGCTGTAGTTTGTATTTACTAACTTGATAGTAACTATTAATAAATTACAAAGCCAGCATTGTAGTAGAACTTAATAAAAAGCTATGGAGACAGGGGTGGGGGATGCTAACATTGCTATTCCTCCTCTCCTTTATCCATGTAAGTTAAACATTTCCAGGCTCCGACTCTTCTTCCAAATCATCTCCACAATAGCCTGGTACATCTTTTGTCCTTATCTTCTCTTTTGTTGTCAATTCTATTTCACAAAAGGTAAAATAACCAGTTCAGGAAGAAAGTGTCTCTCTTCTTAGAGGACAGGAAAAGAAAATAAGCTAATCCAGCTTAGCAGGGAAGAAAATGGACTATATATTTTTATGACAGCTCTATGACATATGACAGGTAGAAGTGTGGTTATTTTAAAGAAATGGTGAATACAGGCCTTATTCTCAACTTGTCATTACCCTCCATGTCTCTACACTCTCTTTACTTCAACTGCATGGTTTTGGGAGACACCTTTGTAGGACCCTAGAGCTTAGCAGAAGCCCAAATTTGAAGAGCATCCAAGGTATATTGATAATGCAAAAATGCAGCATTAGAAATTGATGGAGAAAAGTCTAGGCTCTTCAGATAATGTATTGGGACAATTGGTCCAGTTGGGAGAAAATAAATTAAAATTAGCTCACACTAAATAAAGAGTATATACTTTGTGGAATAAGACTTAAACATGAACAATGAAAATACAAAAGTTTAGAGAAAATATACCTTTCTTATACCATAGTAGGAAAAAAATTCTTAAAAAAAGACAAAACTACACAAACATAAAATGTTGATTAATTTGATACAATAAAATTATAAAATATTTCTTTGTCATCTCATTCTCATCAGACTGAAAAAATAACAACAGCAACAACAAAGGAAAAATCAAGTCTGATAGTCCAAAGTGTTGAGAAGTCAGACACAGGAGCTCTTCTGGAGAAAGTGTAGTTGGTAGAACTGCATTAGAGAGCAATTGGACAATGTTTATATTTTAAAAATGCATATTTCATAAATCTCTTCAGTTTTACTTACAGGCAAATATTGCCCAGATGCTTTTGCTTGTGAATACAAGGAGACATGTCAAAGAATTGACCACAATTTTTAACGGCACTAGGACTGTTGGCACCCCTAATAAAGGAGGTGGCCTAAGGGTATTCTATTCAGGTCTTGATTACCCTTTGCTTCTCAAGAAACACACTGAACAGAAAACCATGCTTCTTTTGTGTAATTTACTGCACAAAATCAGGAAGGAAAAGGTAGTTGTGAAGAGGTGGAACTCTCTCACTTAGGGGTTTGAGTTCATAATATTACAAATCCTCCAGACACTGAAAAGTATCACTGCCATTTATAGCTGGACAACATTGAAACTCAGAGAAATTACCTCATGTACCCCAAATCAGATAATAGGAAAGTAGTTAGGGACTGCCACTGGAGTGCTCAGCCCGATGTTGAAGGTCTATGACATGCTGTTTGGAGTCAATATGGAATCAGGGTGCAAGAGCAGAAGGCAAGATGAGGAATTAGAGTCTAGTGCAGTTTTTGGAGGGATCCAATAATTTTGGCTGCAAATTTCAGCACTTCATAGGGTTTCTGACAGACAGCTTTCTGAAATATCCTGATTTTTAATGGAGTTCAAGAGTGAAAAAGTGAGGCAGTAGAATTTCTCGCTAACAAAATAATTATTTAACTGGAGACATTTATGAAAAGCAATTATACAAAGTTTGTGGAAATTATCCTAACAGCATGCAACAAATGGAAAAACACTATTAAACAATATTTACTGTATCCTGGTAAGAACAGTGTGTGGCTTCTGAGGCAATGCCAGCCCACTTGGCTACTGATGATGTGGCCAAGAAGATGGGGTTCCTTTTTCCACATCTTCCAATATGAGACTGTGTTTTCACTCAGGGAGGAGCGGGATGCTGATGTTTCTCATTTCCTCTAGCTCCTTATTGCAGAAGCTCTATTCCAGGCAGGCACTGAGAATGCCTAGGCTCGCAAGCCCACCCAGCTTCTACTTATAGGGTGGAAGATCTACTCAAAGTTCATCAGGTTAAAAATACAAAGATTTTGACTCCCTCACCACAGATCGTGCCTCAGAGGGCAGAGGTTCCATGTCAAGAGAGACAAACCAAGAAGTTCAAAAGCTATCGCTCTCCCTCCTTAGTGCCTATTCATAGAGCAGGGGTACTACTCCACTGTCCCTATATAGGATCCTGTTCAGGGCTGCAAAATTTCTGCCAAGAGTGGGGAAGGCCACAAGAACTAAGTGGAACACAACTCTGTCCTGGATAATTGACTTTATGTGAAGGAAAGAGTAGATAATTGCATGTTTTAGGATGTTGCAAAAAAAAATGGAGATCTTGGTAGAAAAACACTCATAGCTCCATGAGAAAGCTGAGTTTAATTGAGAGAACCAGGGAAGGGAATATGCAAGACCAAGAAGAGCCTTATGAAGATCATGGTCAATCCTAGGTGCCTAGAAGGCTGTATGTAAGTGTTAAGTGAGAATAAATTAGAGAAGGAAGTGGGCTACACTTCAAAATATTTCCAATACCAGACACAGATCAGTCAACAAGGGTGGAAGACGCATTTGCACTAGGGGCTTAAAGCATAACCTCTGACCAAACACTGAACTGTATGCTGCTCTGATGCAGGATGACTCCTAGGAAGTCATGTTTAAAAATAATATTACAGTCATATCTCAGTGTTGAAGACCATGAGCAGGTCCAAGACTACACTATCTCATAAATGATTGAAGAAAAAGAACAATTCAAATTATTAGTTCATGGCTGAATGGTGGAAAACACACACACACACACACACACACACACACACACATACACACACACACACACTCCCTGAACTGTGATACCAGCCTATAAGCCACACATATCCAATGATAAAGGGTAAAAATCTATATTGATTAGGGAATTCAGTGCAACTTTTGATCTAAAATTGGCCCATGCTGAACCAGAAGTTTCCTCTAGTAGCTAGGCTAAGAAATTAAATTTTTAAAACTCTGAGCACAGACATAAGAGCCTGCACATGATGGAGTTAGCTTTGGGAGCTGTCAAGTTCATGGAGCTGTCAAGTTCATGGGGCTCAACTTATAAGCCAAAGCAACACAAAGCTTCCTCATCAGCCCTCTTCAAGGGGATTAAGAGGAGTAAAAGCTCAACACCAGCAGTATTTTTCACACTCCTTTTTTTAAAGTCTCTATTTTGTATGCCTTATCTTTTCCAGTGCCTTTCACTTACCAAACTTGCTCCCAAATAAAATAAAACCATCTCCTTATTATCCACCCCAGGGCATCCTGTTTTCCATCTTCCACTTCATCTTCTAGCTCCACACTGGGAACACTGACCTCAACACCTTCACTGTAGCTTCCTGTCTGACCACTTCCCTGTTGCTCACCTACTTCATCCTCCAAGCCAAAATTATACACGATGTGCTGAAGAGCAAGAGTCCTTTAAAAAGTAGAGGCAGGGGAAGAAAAGAAAGGAAAAAGGTGGGGGCACTTGGACTGGCACTTTTAATATTTTTATGAGGGCCAGGGGAAGGAGAATCTGAGTATAGCCCATAGTGGTTATTTTATCCCATCATATGTGCAATAAGATACCTGTAGTATAGAAAATGTATAAGGTGGAGAAACTGGTTATAATACTAGTTATCATCAGACTGACAACCAAACTTAACAAAATAGTTCATGAATAGTGAATGAAGTGAGTAATACCTTGAAGTTTCTTGGGCTGTAGGGTAAGTTCGCTGATAGACTGCCAGGATAGTAGAATCAGATGCCTAAAGGTGAAGGAAAATGGCTATGGATAAAGGAAAGAGCGGTTCCCAGGGTATCTTTGTATCCACTTGTCTTGCTGACCATACTCCAGTTGTGGACATTTTAGCTCTGCCCAAAGCTTTGACCTGAGGAACCTGGGCCTAATGTCCCGGTAGCTCCTCCTCCCTGCCTAACACCATAGCTGTGTTAGGTGTGTGCTAAGCTCTGTGTGTGTCAAGTCTGGCTTCCTACATCTATTTATCTCTGAGCTCATTTGCATCCCCAAGTTAGAAGGTACCACTCTATAGGATTTGCTCTTAGAAGTTATCTAATAAACTATAAAGGTGTCCTATAAATGACAGTGCTGGGTGACTAAGAATAGGACTCTAAAGGACAGTAAAATGGGTGGTAGAGAAACTCATGATTCATTGTCTGAGTTCCCTGAAGTAACCCCTGGTGTCCCCCAAGTATACAGCAGAGCTACACATCTGTTTTCCCATATCACTCCTGTGACGACCTGCAGTGTTGTGGAGAGATTGTATGCATTCATAGGTCTTGTGATTCCTTTCATTCTGGGTTTTGTAACTGTGGAGCAGTGCAGAAACGTCTTCAGGCAATGTAATATTCCCCACTATGGCAATGAAAAAGGAATCAGAGAGTGCTGAGCCATCCCTGATACAACTCCATTTGGACTGGATTCACAACGTGCTTAATGGGATTAAACAGAAAAGATCTATTGCTCCATTAAGAAGATTATTGGCTGTCATCTTGGCTTTATAATTTCTTTTGAAAAAAAAAAGCATGTTTGGAACTGTCTCTCTTCCATTTTCTCCTCCATTTATGCTACATGACTCCTAGCATTTCTGCGTATGTATGGAAGAACCTCAAATTGCCCCCGCTCTACTTCTTTAGTGACATAGAAGTATATTTCCATCAATATTAGATGACATAGCAGTCTGGCATTCAGAACTCAAGTTGTCAATCTTTCTTTTACCTCCTTATGTGCTGGTGTGTCTTTTTTGTTGAGTGTTAAATGTTCAGCTTATTATTCTTTCAAGAGATGAGATGAGAAATCTCTCACTCTTCCTGGTTTCTCTATTTTATAACTACTAACTAGTACTTAATCCCTTGGTTTTTTCACCCTGCTCACCAACCCTCCTCCCATTTGCAAACAAACACTTCGTTTCCTTTAACTATGAGTATGTTTCTGTTTTATTTGTTTGTATATTTTGTTCTTTAGATTCCACATATAAGTGAGATCACACAGTATTTGGCATTTCTGTCTGACTTAGCATAATACTGTCTAGGTTCATTCATGTTTTTACAAACAGTAAGTTTTTACATTTTTTTATGGCCAACTAATATTCTACTATACTTATGCCTCTTTTTCTATTTAATCATTTAGTGATGGGCAATTAGGGTGTTTCCATATCTTGACTATTGTAAATGGTGCTGCAGTGAACATAGAGGTGGCTATATGTTTTCGAATTAGTGTTTTCATTTTCTTTGAATAGACACCCAGAAGTGGAACTGCTGGGTCATAAAGTAGTTCTATTTTTAGTTTTTTTGTGGAACATTTTAAATAGTGGCTGTACTAATTAGCAATCCTATTATTGATGATGGCCATTCTGACAAGTGTGATGATATCTTATTGTGTTTTTAATTTGCGTTACTCTAATAATTAGTGACATTGAGCATCTTTTCATATGTCTGTTGGCCATCTATATGTCCTCTTTTAAGAAATGGCCTATTCAGGAACTCTGCCATTTTTTTATCAGGTTTATTTCTTCCTTTAGTGTTGAGTTATACAAATTCTTTATAAATTTTGGATATTGACTCCTCATCAGATGTATCATTCACAAATTTATTCTCACATGAAGTAAGTTGTCTTTTCATTTTGTCGATGGTTTTCTTTCCTGTACATAAAATTCCTTCAACTAACTTTGAGCTTTCTTTATTGTTCTTTTTCTAGTTTCTTTATATGTAAAGTTAGATTGTTTATTTGAGATGTTTCTTGTTTCTTGAGGTAGGTCTGTATATCTATGAATTTTTCTCTTAGGACTGTTTTTGCTGTGTACCATAGATTTGGGGTATTGTGTTTTCATTTTTATTTCTCTCAAGGTAGTTTATGATTTATTTCTTGATCTCACTGTTAACTATTCATTGTTAAGTAGCATGCTATTTAGCCTCTGTGTGTTTGTGTGGCTTTTTTTTGTAATTGATTTCTAGTTTTATCCAATTGTGATTAAAGAAGATGCATGGTATGATTTAAGTCTTCTTAAAATTATTGGTACTTGTTTTGTGGCCTAACGTATGTTCTATCCTGGAAAATGTTCCATGTACACTTGAGAAGAATGTGTATTTTTCCACTTTGTGGTGAAATGCTATAAAAATATCAATAAATCCATCAGTTCTAATGCATCATTTAAAGCTGCTTTTCCTTATTGATTTTCTTTCTGGAAGATCTATTCCTTGAGTCAATAAGGTGTTAAAGTTCCCTACTATGACTGTATTTCTTTTAATCTCTTTCTTTATGTTGGTTAATGTTTGCTTTCTCTCTTTAGGTGCTCAAGTGCCGGGTGCGTACATGTTTACAAGGGTTACGTATTTTTTCTTGAATTAATTTTTTTAACATTATGTAATGTCCCTCTGTCTCTTATTATAGCCTTTATTTTAAAGTCTATTTTGTCTGCTATAAGTATTGCAACCCCAACTTTTTTCTTTCCCATTTGCATAAGATATTTCTTTTCCATCTCTTTAAGTCAATGTATGTCTTTCGATCCGAAGTGTGTCTCTTAAGAACAACATCTGTGTGGGTATTGTTTTCTTATTTGTTCAGATACTCTATGTCTTTTGATCAGAACATTTAATCCATGTACATTTAAAGTAATTCTTGATAGGTACATAGTTTTTGCTATTTTAGTATTCACATTTATGCTTTTTTTTTTTTTTTTTTTACTTTTTCCCCACCTTCTTCTTAAAGAAGTTTCTTTAACATTTCTTATAACACTGGTTTGGTGGTGATGAATTCCTTTAGCATTTTTATGCCTGGGAAACTTTTTATATTCTTCAATTTTAAATGATAGCCTTGCTGGGTAGAGTTGTCATGGTTGTAGTTTCTTTCTTTTTATACCTTAACTATTTCTTGCCACTTATTTCTGGTCTGCAGTTGAGAAATCAGCTGAAAGTCTCATAGAAGATCACTTGGAGAAAGCTAACTGTTGTTCTCTTACTGCTTTTAACATTCTCTATTTGTCTTTAATCTTTGGCATTTTCATTATGTGTCTTGGTGTGAATCTCTTTGGATTCATCTTGTTTGTCACTCCCTATGTTTCTTGAACTTATCTATTTACTTCACAAGGTTAGGAAAGTTTAGTCATTATTTCTTCAAATAGCTTCTCAATCTTTTGCTTTTTCTCTTCTCTTTCTGGCATCCCTATGATATGAATGTTATACTTGATGTTGTCTCAGAAGCTCCTTAAATTATTCTCAATGTTTTTGAAAAAAAAAATTTGGTATTTCAATTGGGCATTTTCTGCTACCTTGTCTTCTAAACCACTGATACAATCCTCTGTTTTATTTAATCAGCTGTTAATTCTTCCTAGTGTGTTTTTCATTTCAGTTATTGTATTCTTCATTTTTGGCTGTTTTTTTATGAAATTTTTTTTGGGGGGCGTACTTTTTTATGCTTGCTGTCTCTTTGTTGAAGTTCTCACTAAGTTCCTTAAGCAACATTATAACCATTGTTTTGAACTCTCTATCTGGTAGATTGTTTTTCTTCATTTTGCTTAGTCCTTTTTCTGGAGTTTTCTCCTGTTCTTTAATTTGAGACATTTATTGGGAGTTTGTTTTTTCATTTTGGATACTTCTCTGTGTGTGTGTGTGTGTGTGTGTGTGTGTGTGTGTGTGTGTGTTTTCTGTGTATTAAGTAGATCTGCTATGTTTACTAGTGTTGGCAAGATAATCTTATGTAGAAGATGTCCTTTGGGGCTCAGTGACCCAGTCTCCCTGGTCACCTGAGCTGGATGTTTCTGAAGGGTCTGTTGTGTGGGTTGTGTATGTCCTTCTGTTGTAGTTGAGCCTTGATTGCTGTTGCTACATCAGTGGGTAGAATTGACTCTCAGGCTTACTGGCTATGAGGATTGGCCATGAACTCAGCATTTGAGTTGCTATGAAGATGCTGATCCCTTGGAGAGAGATTGGCCCCATTTGGCTTTGTTTCACCAGAGAACATACTTTGAGTATGGCACTTGTGGGTCTAATCTGGTGGTATTGTATTATGGTTCAAAGCTGGCCACTGTTTTGGGTGTGCTGCTTCTGGGGCCCCTTAGAAGAGGTTTGTGTGTAGAACAATGTTAGCCACTATCTGTGACTGGTCTATACCTTTGTTTTTCTGGTATAGAAAACTACACCACCTGCTTTTGTATATCTATTTGTAAAGACATTTTTGGCATAAATGATAAATTTTATCAAATCTTGTACTACATCTGTTGACATATCATATATTTACCTTTATTTTGTTGATGTAGTTAATTACACTGATCGATTTTTGTATTTTGAACCAATATTAAATCTTTGAAATTTTTTTCTTCTTGGAATGAAATGAACTTGATTATGATTGTTTCTTTTTGTTTCATTGAACTTGAGTCACACATATATTGTCTAGGACTTTTGTATCTGTGTTATTGGACTTTGAAATAAGAGAGATATTAGCTTATTATTTTTCTTTTTCATAATTTCCTTACTAGGTATTCTTCTATAAAATTAGTTGGTAAGTAGTTTCTTTCTGTCTGTCTCTTCTGTAATTCTCTGAGAGAGTTTGTATAAGATTGGTATTATTTATTTATTTTTTTAATTTAGAATGCTTCACTTTTGATGTCATTTGGTCTAGTATTTTTCTTTGTGGAAAGATTTTTAACTACACTTTTATTTCCTTTAATAAAGGAATCATCAGGATACGTGTTTCTTGTGCCAGTTTTGGTAAGTTGGGGTTTTATAAGAGTCTCTAGAACATTTACAAGTTTATTGGCTTAAAGATATTTATATCTTCTAAATATTAAAAAAAATCTTTAATATTTGTACTAATATAATTTTCTTCTAATAATGGTGATTGTACTTTTTTATTTCTGTCTTACTAGTCTATGTGGAAGTATCAATTTAATTAATTTAAAAATTATTTATTATAATGATTGTAGACTCACAGGATGTTGCAAAAATAGTAGAATCCTTTGAACCCTTCACTCAGCTTCTTCTAATAAGTGGTATCTTTTATAATGGTTGTAGAGTATCAAAACCAGGAATTGTCATTGGTATAATACTGTTAATTAAACTACATGCTTTAATCAGGAACTTTTAGTCCCTTCCTTTTATTTTTGTGTAGTTTTATTTGCTGTTATTTTTATCACTTCTAGGGTGAATTCTTAGACTATTTGTTGCTTTTTGGCTGTTCTTTTTTTAATGTGCACATTTAAATTATGTATTTTTCTCTAAATATGATTTTACTTAATTCCACATGTTGATGACATATTTTATTGGCATTTAATTTAAGACTAAGTTAATTTATTTTTAGTTTCCATTGTTAAATATTGATATAACATGTTATTTTTAAAAGTGTGTTGCTTAATTCCTGAATCATTATAGTCTTTTTAAACTGACTTTTACTTTAATTCCATTTATGTCAGAGATCATACTGTTGATTTTAATCTTCTGACATTTATTGAGACTAACTTTATGACTAAATATATGGTTAATTTTGGTCAATGCTCTGTACACACTTAAGTGAAACTCTAGATTCAGTATACAATGTTTATCAATCAAATCAAGTTTGTAATCACAGGGAAAATTTTCATATACTTGTTTATATTTTTATATACCTTTTTATTCATTACTGAGAGGATGGTGTTAAAATCTTCAGTTATAATTACATATTTTTTCCTATTTCTACTTTGAGGCTGTCACTTTTGTTTTATATGCTTTGAGGCTATCTCATTAGGTACATACAGATGTGCATTTTATATGTCTTCCTGGTGAATTGAAATATGTTTTTATCTCTGTTTAACTATATTAATGGTCTGACCTTGAAGTCTACTTTGCTTGATAGTAATATAGGGACATAACCTTCCTCTTGATTTGAATTCGATTATCAGTTTTCATTTTTTTCTTTCAATTATTTTGCATTCATATTATTTAACTTGAGTCTCTTAGAATCAATATATTAGTATTGTTTTTAACTCACACTAATAATTTTTGTTTTCAATTGGAATGTTTGGTCCAGAAGCATTTAAAATAATTGTTAATATATATATATTTTTTTCTGTTTACAACTCTAATTGTACCTCATCCTCTCTGTTCTATTTTTTTCTATTTTTTTCTATTTGTTTTATTTTACATTTATTTTTACTGTTACACATTCCCATTATGTTCTCGTTAGCTATGTGTTCTTAATTATCATATTAGCAATTGTCACAGAGATTACAATATTCATTCCTGACATTAAAGTTTAATAAAATTTGTTTGTTTGTTTTTTACTTCATGAGCAGTGCAGAGACTTTAGAGGATCCTGTCCAATTCCTATTAGAAAGTACTCGAGTATTTACATTTTTATAATATAGTATGTGTCACAAGAATTTTAGAGTTTTGTTTGTATTAATCAGTAATCATTTAGATTTATCTTTTGTATTGCTTCATTCTCTTCTGCATCTGAAGGTGATGAATTACATGATGTTTATAATTCTTCACAATCAGTTTATTATCTTTGCTTTTGGCCAGTGGAATATCAGCAATTGTGATTGCAACATATCCTGGAAGAAACTGTACATATGATTGTGTGAATCAGCTCCACATTTTGATTTTCACCTCTTCCACAGAAATGTTCATGTTCCTCACAAGGGTTGTGCCTTCATATCCAATTACTGATAATGTATAATAAGTAATTTTGATTGTAAGACACTGAAATATTCTTTTTTATGTAGAAAAAATAATCAATAAACTGAGCTTCCATCTTAAGACATTTTTCTTCTACCTATAGACACCTTTAGTGTGGATATGTTGGGAACATAGTCATTCAACCCTTGATAATTTGAAACTCCTTCATTTCATATTCAATTTTTCCACTTTTAAGTGAAGTATGACATAAATACATATTGATGAGTTTACAGAGGGTAAATTCACCTTGCAACTAGGACCTAGATCAAGAAGAGTAACAGTATTAACATCACAGAAGCATCTTCTAATGCTCCCACCACTCCAGTACCAACTTCCAAGTTAATGGTTATCCTGATTTTAAACACTATGGATTAATGCTGCCTAATTTTGAACTTTATTTAAAAAAGAAACCAAAAAGAAATATCTTTTGTCTAACTTGTTTTGTTCATGAACTCCAATATTTGAAAAATACTCACAACATATAATTATATCAAATTTCACACCTACAATGTTAGATTTATTTTTCTTCAACTTTCCCTTCTTACTCTTGCCAGAGTATATCCATTTTTAAAATTTAATTTTATTTATTTTATATTAGTTTAAAGTATACAGTACAATGGTTAGACATTTGCATAATTTATAAAATCATCCTCCTGATGACTCTAGCACCTATCTGTCACTACATACTGACATTACAATAATTGACTATATAGCCTATGCTATTTTCTATATCTCTATGATTGTATTGTAACTACTAATTTGTACTTCTTCATTCTTTCGCCTTTTTCACCCAGCCCCTCAACCCCCTCTCCTCTGGCAATCGCCATTATATTCTCAGTATTTGTGAGTCTGTTTTCATTTAGTTTGTTAATTTCTTTTGTTCCTTAGATTCTGAATATAGAAGAAATCATATGGTATTTATTTTTCTCTGTTTGACTTATATCACTTAGCATAATACCCTCTATGTTCATCCATGTTGTTACAAATGGTAAGATTTCATTTTTAATGGCTCAGTAATATTCCATTGTATATAGGTACTAAGGTTGATTTCATATATCAGCTTATGTAAATAGTGCTGCTGTAACTTGGAGTTACATAGGTCTTTATGAACCAGTGCTTTGATTTTTTTTAGGATAAATACCCAGAAGTGGAATTGCTGAGTTATAAAGTAGTTTTCCATAGTAGCTGGACAGATTTGCAATCCTACCAACAGTGTATGAGAGTTCCCGTTTCTCCACATCCTTGCCAACAGTTGTTTGATTTATTTATGGTAGCCAATCTTACAAATGTGAGGTGATATTACATTGTGGTTTTAATTTGCATCACTCTGATGATTTGTGATGTTGAGCATCTTTCCATATTTGTAATTGCCATCGGGATGTATTCTTTGGTGAAATGTCCATTCAGAACCTCTGCTCATTTTTTAATTGGATTCTTTGTTGTTGTTGTTATTGTTGCTGCTGCTGTTGTTGTTGATTTGTATGAGTTCTTTATAAGTTGTGGCTATCAATCCCTCATCAGATGTATCTTCTCCCATTCAGTAAGTTGTCTTTTTGTTTTGTTGATGGTTTCCTTTGCTGTACAAAACTTTTGCCATGTCTATCCGGATCTTTTATGGTTTCATATTAATTTTTGGATCATTTGTTCTAGTTCTCTGAAAAATATCATTGGTATTTTGATTAGAATTGTATTGAATCTATAAATTACTGTGGGTAGTATGGCTATTTTAATGATGTTGACTTTTTCTACCCATGAGCACAGTATATGCTTTCATTTTTTGTATCTTCTTCAATTTCTTTTTTCAATGATGTTTAATTTCTGAGAACAGGTCTTTTACCTCTTTTATTATTCGATTCTTATATTTTGTTTTTGATGTAATTATAAATGGGATTGTTTTTAAATTTTTTCTTTCTGATAGTTCATTATTGATGTATAAGAATGCACTGACTTCTGAATATTAACTTTGTATCCTGCTATTTTACTTAATTTATTTGTTAATTCTAACAGTCCGAGTAGAGTCTTTACACCTACAATGTTACATCTACACTCTGTGTGATTCTTTATATGTAGTAGTATTATGTCATCTACACATAGTGAGAGTTTTACTTTTTCCTTTCCAATTTGAATGATTTTTATTTCTTTTTCTAATCTGATTGCTGTGGATAGGACTTTCAATACTATGCTGAATAGAGGTAGTGAAAGTGGTCATTCTTGTATTGTTCTTGATCTTGAGGAAAACAATGTTAGGTTTTCTTCACTGAGTATGATGTTAGCTCTGGATTTGTCATATATAGCCTTTATTAAGTTGATATATGTTCATTCTATTACCACTTTGCTGAGAGTTATTCTTTATCATAAATGGAAGCTGGATTTTGTCAAATGCTTTTTATGCATCTATTGATATGATTGTATGATTTTTCTCTTTCAATATGTTATTGTGGCATATCATATTAATTGTGAATATTGAACCAATCTTGCATCTCAAGAATAAATCCAACTTGATCATGCTGTATATTTTTAATATATTGCTGAATTCAATTTGGTAATATTTCATTGAGGATTTTTGCATCAACGTTCATCAGGAATAGTTTTTTTTTTCTTGTATTATCTGGTTTTGGAATCAGAGTAATGGTGGCCTCATAAAAAGAATTAGAGTCTTCCCTTCTCTTAAACTTTTTGAAATAGTTTGAGAAGAACAGGTACTGCTTCTTCTTTGAATATTTAGGAAAATTTACTTATGAAGGCATGTGGTCCAGGACTTTTGTTTGTTGGAATTTTTTTGATTGCTGTTTTAATTTCATTTGTAGTAATCAGTTCAGATTTTATGTTTATTCTTCACTCAACTTGGGAGATTCTATGTTTCTAGAAATGTATCCATTTCTTCCATATTGTCTAATTTGTTGGCATGTAATTGTGCATAGTATTTTCTTATAAGCCTTTGTATTTCTTGGGGTCCATAGTTACTTCCCCTCTTTCATTTTTGATTTTATTTATTTGGGTTCTTCTTTTTATTCTTGATGAGTCTGGTTAAAGTTTTATCAATTTGTTTATTCTTCCAAAGAATCAGCTCTTGATTTTATTGATCTTTTGTAATTATTTTTAGACTCTATTTCATTCATTTCCGCTCTGATCTTTATTATTTACTTTCTTCTACTCACTTTAGATTTTGTCTGTTGCTCTCTTTTAGTTCTTTTAACTGCAATATTAGGTTGTTTATTCAAGATTTTTCTTATTTCTTGAAGTAGGCCTATATAGCTATGAATTTTCCTCTTAGGATTGTGTTTGTTGTGTCTTGTAGATTTTGAGCTATTGTGTGTGTTTTTTAAAATATATCTCAAAGTATCTTTTGATTTCTTCCTTGATCTCATTGTTAACCCATTCATTGTTCAATAGCATGTTTTTAGCCTCCACATGTTTGTGTATCTGACAGTTTTTTATTATAGTTGATTTCTAGTCTCATAACATTGTGGTAAACACTTTATCTTATTTTAATCTTTTTAAATTTATTGAGACTTTTTTTGTAGTCCAACATGTGGTCTATCTTAGAAAATGTACCTGTTGAGACCACCCATCTGCAGACTACCCTGGAGGAGGGCCCAACAAAGGAACAATGGTGGCTGTCCCTCCAGTTTTTGCTCAGGTGCCATGGAACCCAGTCTTTGCTTGTATGTCTCTTGTGCCTCCCAAGCAGCTCACCCCGCACAGTGCCCAGGATGAGTGTCTGCAGGAGAGTAAGCATGGGCCCTTTAAGGGAATGTTTGGGTATTTAGGTTCCTTCTATATCACCCAGGTGGCTGGAGACTTCACTGTTTTTTACAGTGAGATTTTGTGGGAATTCCTCTTCCCAAGGCTGGAAATTTATGCTGGGGAGAACCTGTTGGGGCTAGGGCCCCTCATTCCTTCAGGGAGACTCTGCAGCCATGATCTATCTCACTTTCAGTGCTCAATTACCATGCACAAGTGCAGGACCAACCCACTTTACATCTCTGCCCCTCCTACTGGTCTCAATGTGGCTTTTTCTTCATATTCTTCATGCATATGTTATAATCAGCTAGACTTCAGGTGGTCCTCCAAGTTGTTTGTTTTATAATTTGGTTGTAATTTTAATGAAGTTATAGAAGGAGATGAACCTTGCTTTTACTTAGCTAGCCATCTTAACCCCAAGAGAACTTTTTAAAAATTGTCAATTTTTATTCTGGATATAAAAGCAAGCAAATAAAAATCTCAAAACTGGTAGAGATACAAAGGAGAAGAATAATCAGTAAGTTTTAGAAGAAGAACCAAGTGATGGCTTTGAGACTCACCCCAGGGACAATAAGCACCCTTATCTTGCTGGAATTTCAGGTACAAATGAGCCTGAAGAGACAGATAATGTAAGGCCTTGAAAACCAGGCTGAGTCTGAGACTTTACATGGAAGGGCAAGATAATTCACTGAGAGTTACATGTGAGAAAGGGATATGAGAAAAGAAAGTTTGGGGTATTGATGTAAAGTATGTGGAGGATACCTTAGAATAGATGCAAACACATATTACCTCTTAGAGCTGAGAAAGCTGGTGCTTAGCAAACTTGTACATTTTGATAAGACAGTTTTGGAAGAAAAATTAGAAAAAAACATGGCCTTATTTCTTTCAGACTTTCCTGTTTCCAGACCCACTCTGTGTGGAGCCTGATAAATTTGAAAAATATAACAAGTGTGAGGGCTGTGAACAAAGGAACAGAGGTGTAAATTTGGCCTCAGTTTCCCCTCCTATTCTTGATCATTAGTGTTCCTCTAAGAGCAGACAGTACATGACTCTGTTCTTTGTTGAGTTGTTTATTAAAGAGGCTGAGTGCTGAGAGCTAGAGAGTCTAATTGAAGGTAGGGATTGGGGCAGAGATGTGGGAGGACTTCATTGATGGCTGGAAGGTCTGAATAATGAGGAATCACAATTAAACACAGAAGGGAGGTTTTTGAGCAGGGGAAGGCATGGGAAATTAATATTTTAGGAATTTTTTCTGGTAATTATAAGCAAGATAGCTATAAGAACATCATTTTGATAATGGAGCCAATAAAATACAGTGGTATTTTTCAAAGTCATTACATATAAGTGTAGGTCTTTATTCAAAAGATATTGCATAGATAGCTGAATATTTATGCTTCTAAATGTGAAGAGAGCATAGTGCTCAAAGACACATAATGATACTTTTGAATTTTAGCCAGAAAGATAAATGAATCCACATTCTGTATATATTATCACATTTTATTTCCAACACCCATAAGAAGTAAGAAAGTACAGGAAATAATTCCTTTTTCAGAGAGTAAAAATAAGCCAGTACTTAAGCTTTTGCCCATGTTAAGGATGGCCACTTATGATAGAGACTGTAATCTTAACAGCCCATCCAGTGGGCCAATTCTATCAAGCAATCATTCATTTCCATACCTAATAGTATTTCCATGCCATTAGGTATTAAGTGTGCATGCTAGCTTGTCTAAAAGAACTTATGCCATAATGCTGATGTTCTGTATCCAATTTGTCAAATACGGTAATCATTAGCCATATCTGACTTTTGTACACTTGAAATATGGTTGATTGGGCAAAAAAAACAATTTTGGTTAATTTTAGTTAATTTAAACTTAAATTGAACCACCTACTTGTGGTTAATGGCTCTGGTATAAACCCACTGCTCCTCAGCATGGATGCTTGGACTTGACAGACTGTAACCTTGGCTTTTGTTTCAGTCAATTATTGAGTTACTGTACTCAAGCTTAGTGAGCAAAGAATGTTTTTCCCAGAGAAATAGTCTTTTACTGGGTGTGTGTGGGAAGTAGCGGGATGTTGGTTTGGTCTTTTAAGGTGTATTTGATGTGATAAGGTCTGTGTGTTCAGAGGTTGAGCAGTTCTGAGCTAAACAAAAGTAAGTGAGGTCTTTCTTGTAGAAACTCTTTGAACCTTTTCTATGCTAATGTCTTCCTGAAACCCTAAGAGAAGGAGATTCAGTAATTATAGGTGTCTTCTCACAGAACAGATAGTATACTCCAGTATATTTTAGAAAAGCTGTTTCGAAGAAGGAAAAACGTGACTGAACCACTCATTAGTTATGCAACACTGCTTAATCTTACTTATCTTCAATGCCTATTCACAAAATGATAATAATATCTTCTAACTCAGAAGATTGCTGTGAGTTATGCTAGGTAGTGGCGATTGAAACATGGTCCACATCTTCCATGAGCCAAGGTCTGACTGCTAATCATAAAAGTTAACTCTACAGATGTGGATGAAAAATGGACCTATAAAATTCATATGCTAAATCTCTAACCCCAAATGTAAAGGTATTTGAAGATGAGGTCTTCTTAATTAGGATTAGATGAGATCATGAGGGTGGGGCCCACATGATGGAATTAGTGCCCTTATAAAAAGAGACACTAGAGAACTTTCTTTTCTCTCTCAACCATGTGGGAGCACAGTGAAAAAGTAGTCATTTACAAGCCAAGAAAAGGAGTCCCATCAGACTTGATCATGCTAGCACCCTGATCATAGACTTCCAGCCTCTATAACTGTGAAAAATAAGTTTCTCTTATTTAAACCACACAGCCTGTGATATTTTGTTAAAGTAGCCTATGCTGGCTAAGATATTCACTTTAGCCCATGCATTCCCTTTTGGCTGTAATTGCATCTAATGCTCCTCTACATGGCTAAACAAAGGTGAGGACTTGTCTTTAAAAGGCTGTCTGATAAGTGTTGATAGAATTAAACTGTGGGGTGAGGCTGCCCATTCCAAATAGCTCATGCTTTTTACTGCCCGTACATGCACACTATGGCAAAACAACAAATTGGGGAATTATTGTTTTTGAGAGAATGGGCAGAAAATAAAACCAAATAGATTAGTTTTGCCTAAAAAAAATACTTCTCTACCATAAAACGTAGGAGTAGACAAAGGAAACATGAGCAGGGAGGAGAAGTCCTTGAACGCAGGAAACAGATTTGTATCTGTAGAGACATGGGTACCCACGGTATGGGTGGGTTCAGTTCTAGCCCATTTTTATAGCAAGGGCTGCCTCCTTGATGAGTTAGGGCTGGAACCTGCCAGCTGTCCTTCATTCCTTTACCTGCTGACTCAGCCTATGAAGTCATTTATCTCATTTATTTTATTTTACTTCACTCTGAAAGCAAACCTATTCCTTGAGGGCAGCAATCTGGTTAATTGTTAGCCAAGATGGTCTCTGTTACCAGAGAAGGCAAGTATAGACTCAATTAACCAAATAAAACAACAGTGCTCTCTAGGGCACACAGTCTCCTTGGGTAGCTCTGGGGAATAAACCACTGAAGCAGAGGGCTCACTGGGATCCATGCCTCAGCAAAGCCCCATGAAAACAAAAATTGGTGGGTGTACATCAATCTATATTCCAGAGACAACAGCAGTGGTGATTGTCAGCACCCCAGATAAGTAGGATGGCCAGATCCTGCCCCACACTGTCAAAATTAAAAGAAAAGGAAGTCTTGTTACTCTTGGGGTATAAGCTTTTGAAATCTGTTTTGGGGATGCAAAGAAGAGAGGGCCTTGTTATAACAGTTGTTGTGGACCCCCAGCCTGTAGCCTGGGAAAACATGCTACTGTATGTAACATTTCTTTGATTTTTAGCAAAAGTAAAATGTTTATAGTTTTTTCATAGGTCCTGAGAGGTGAGGTGGGATGTACCTCCCAACAATGAGTTCACCAGAAGTGTGGCCAAACTGATAATTGTCATCATGACTAGGTAAGAGTTATAATTATAAATTAGGTCAAGCTTAATGATATTTATAAAATATCAAGGCACAGAGCCTTTATCAGAAATTTCCGATAAAATACAACAGGCATGTATAAAGGAAGGTTGTGTGGTAGCAGAGTCGATCCTGGGTTAAAACTCAAATTTATTACTTAATGAAATGTGAGGTCTTCTGGAAGAGGTTCAACCCCTATAAACTTCAACTCCCTCATCTGTAAAGTGAAGAGGCAGTGCCTGCTCTGGAGAATTTGCGTACAGGTTAAATCAGATCTAGTGTGAGGATGTTTCTTTTGACTAAACAATGCTGGTTCACACATTGACTGTTGAAGGTAACCAATTTATTTCAGGCAGTAACATACAACAGTATAAAATTTCAATCACTTTTAAGTAGGATTGGGAATTCATTCTTTTTAGTAAAGTAAAGTAAAAAAGGCATTAATAAAAAATTTTAAACAATAACCAGGATTCATGGAATATTAGGATTTTTTTACACACATCAAATGGCTATAGCTCTTTGTGAGGCATTTTCTAAGCATCATTTCTGCCTGAATACTACAAACGGGTAGCAGCTAAGTTCAAAATTATAGCACCAACTTATTTGTATAAGAGAGGTCACCTCTTTTTCTCAAATTAGGAGGTATGCTTGCAATGTGTAAAGTACTAAGCAGATCCCCTTCCCACTCCCCCAGCAAAACAGAATAACCATCCATGGAAGAGTCCACAGTACAGAAGCAAAGACCCTTGTCTGGAGTCGGAAATCTCTACGATCACTCGCTTCATCAACCATGACTTCAGGCAGGTAGCTCAACACCTCTGATCCTTCTGTGCCTTCAGTTGTAAAATAAAAATAATAATGGCTCATAGAGCGATTGAGTTACATAATAGAATGGAATTAAAATGTTGATATAAAGACTAGCATATAATGGGCCCTCAAAGTTTATGTCACTTCACTGGTATATTAGTGATATTATTTTTAAAACATGTTTGTGTGCTGAATTCAGGACCCATTGGAGTAGATGTGATGTTATCCCACTTATACATCCCTGGGTACACTTGCCTTGATATTCATAGTTTCACTTTGCTGATTTATGCTCCACTTGTGGTATACTCTGACTCTGACTGTTTTTTTTTTTACTCATCCATGTGAATGGGGTACTCCCCACAGACTTATTTAAATTTATTTGTTCAGGCCCACAAAGCTAAGTAATAGAGAGTAGAATATTGAGGGTGATGGTTGTTGGAAGATGTAAGAGAAAGGAGAAACCATTCATGCATGGTACTAAAAGTATTGAATTTCTGCCTTGTGGCTGTCTCCCAACTTTTTTGTTTCTCCTCTTTAATTCTAGAAAGGAAGTTCTGTGAAATAATAGGCTATTATAGCAAATGCTAGTCCTTACTTATCTGTTTTTGGCTTCCTTGGAGCAGCCTAGTTCTTCTTTAGACTAGGTAGCGATCATGTGGTTAACAATAATAGCAGTTTTTATTTATTGAACCCCAGATACTGTGTAGATATTTGACACATTTATCCTGTAAAATATCTGGATGGTAGCTTTTATTATTCCCATTTTACACGTGAAGAAATTAAGACTCAGAGATGTTAAGTAGCTTATTCTAGGCTATTCAATAAGTATTGAATTTAAATTCAAACCTAAGACAATTTGGTTTCCAAGCTCTGTGAAATTTCTCCTACAAAACATAGACCTCCCTTTTGGTTTAGTGTTTACAGTGTCCTGCACATAGTCTGATCCTTTCTAAGCATGTATTGAATGAGCGAATAAATAAATGAATTGATGAATATATGAGTGGTTTAATTAAAACTCTGTTTGCAACCATAATTCATTGAGAGACACATTTTTGGGGGGCCGAATTAACATATTTTTCTCTTACTTGGTTGTTTATCCCCTGTGACAAATGACTCGGGTGAGCCAACCCTCTTTTTATGCTTTCCAGCAGCTCCTGTCAGGTGGGAAATGTGCAGATTGTATTTGCACTTAAAATAAATCCTCCTAGGAGAGACAAACCCCAGGCAGGAAGGAGAAGCAAAGGAACTTCTGCATTGCTTATCTCTCTTGCAATGTTTGCAGGAAACAGGGGATTAATAGAGAGTGGGAGAATAGGCATAGAGAAAAAGAAAATAAAGTAGGTGTGAAAATGGGAGTCAAGCTCCTGTGCTCAAGAAGCAGTGTGGAACTATGTTGAACTGTCCTGCATCCCCAAGGACTTTTCCTGTTTCAGGTACTTTGGCTGGTGGCCTTCTCAGGACTGCAGTTTGTAGAAAACATGGAAACAAGGTGGACTCAAGTATAAAGACAGTTATCAGTGTGAGAGCTTTCTTCCAAGGGACCTACCCTGAGAGAGAAATGGAAGTCTGTGTGTGAAGTTCCTGGAGGGTATACAGATTCAATGGTTCATAAATGCTTTTATTATTGATCTTTCGTTCACATTTGAACTCAGGCTTACCTCTCTACCTCTGCCATTAAAATGCTGGTAGTCCTCATAGCCCCAATTTCCCATCTAAAGAACTTGTTCTAGGTTACACAATTAAGTTTCACAGCCTGGGCTAGAACACAAATGCTCCAACAAATCTGTGCTTTTAACACTGTCCATGAGCTGCTCTGTGCCTTGTGATTTGCTGAGTATGTTATACAAATAATCTCATTTCATAGCTATGACAGTCCTATTTTTACATCAATTTTACATATGAAAAAAACAGTTTGCAAACTGTGCCTTGAGTTGTGTGCCTGTGTGTTTGAAACTTTAACCTGTACCCACCATTTGTGATGCTCTTATCACACCATGCCTTCTTGCTATAAGATGACAATGTTCCTATATTTATCTGGCAGAACTTTCAGACTACCAGTTACTGGTACCCTTAGGTCTAAGGCCAGCAAAGATTTCTTATCTACTCAGGAAGCCTGTCCTGTGAGGTGTTCTGCCTGGGCTTCTGCTAAGTCTCTGAGAAATTCATAAGTCCTTCTTGACCCCTTTTAATTAACAAAGAGCCCCATAGGTTGCTGAAGTGTGAGACATCACCATTTAGAAAAAGGTCACCAGCTGATGATAAAAAGGGAACGTTTGACTCACATTGAGAGCAAAGCTTTTCCAATGTAGGGAAGCACAGCTGGTGGGTGATTTTATTTTGAGAAGCATGTGCTGGGGTTTATAGATGAAAAATTCAGCCTTTTTTGTTCTTGTTTTGACAGTGATTTACAAAAAAAAAAAAAACCCTGTCATCTCTTTTTTGTCTCTATACACTTTACTATTGGGGTTAAAAATTAGCCACCCAACATGTATCTCAGAGGTATGCAGATTATTTTGAGCTAAAGGCAACAGAAAATGTGAGCTCAAGAGGAACTTTTGCCTCTCCCTTTTGATTTGATTTAGGGGCCCTGTTCATATTCAGAGAGTATCAGAGATAATCTATCTGTATGGTGGGACAAACTACTGATTACTGAATATGTGCTCTCCCTGCAATTACCTTCTGAAGCCTCAGGGTACCTTAGCTTACCCCTAGTTCAGAATGTTGTGTGTACCTCATTTTCTATTTCTAAACTTTTCATGTATGTGGGGTTCCTCTAATATGTATGTAATTAAACTTGGTAATTTTCTCTTTCTAATCTCTTATGTTTATTTGATTATTAAAGGAGACTAAAGAACCTTCAGGGTACAGGAAACTTTCTTCCTCCACCACAGCTGGTGCAGCAAGCAATGTTCCTCACTAGCTGGGTGCTGCTCATCTCAGAGTGTTTTCAAAAGAAAGATCATGGGACTTCTAACATTCTGGCAAAGGTAATAATTCTTGCAAAGTCAAACTCCTGGATCTCTACCTGAAGAGTTTTGTGGATGTAGAGTTGTGGGAGTACTTCTTTCCCTTTTCTAAATTTAAATTAGCAGGAGAAAATATTTGTGAAACTAGTTTTTTGGGCTTGGCAGCATTGGTTATTTAATATGAATACTCATGGGTTTTCTTAATTTTGTTTTTTTATTTTTTTCTTAACTCTGTTGTCTCTCCTTTCATCTTCTTATATGTTCCTATTGCTTGGCCTTTATGGCCAGTGACATTATTTTCTCAGGCTTTCACCATCAGAAAAGTATACTTACTGGGGTGCATCTGGCGGTGGGTTGAATAGCCTAGAGTTCCAAGGTTTTGTTAACCTATGAAAGGCTTATTAGTTTCCTTTGTCCAGACTCGCCAACTCTCAGGGGAGCTTGTCATAACAGGCCTTAGCCAATAATCCTGTGTCATGCTAACCTTCGTTGGTCATTAGTACTAAAAAAATCCCACTCCAAGTAGTTCCTGCCAAATGCCATAAATTAGTGGGTTTGTGACTTGGGGCAATTTATAATTTTGTGGGAGTCTGGAGTGACACTATCCTTGCCACCTGTGCAACGTCTTTGCTTTCTATGACTATGTTCTTATTTCCTTGGTTAAGCTATTAAGATTTTATTCATCAAGGCCGGATGATGGATACTTTGAAATGAAAACGAATGTCAACAAGTTGTACAGCTATAATTCAACAAATGATTTCCTGATCTACAAACAAACATGTCTGAGAGATTTTCACATTGAAAAAACTGAAGGTGACTTTATTGGAGAAAACAGGGTAGAAAGAATGAGAAAAGGCAGAAATAGAAGCCACAGACAGTCTGGTGCTTTCTACAGCCCCAATCGAGGTGATAGCAGTGCAGCTGGGGTGCAACACCCACTGGGCTAACAACCCACTACATCCTCCTGTGGCCTATACAGAAGTAAAATCTTCACTTGGAAGATCATAAAAGGACAGGAAGATCTTTCCATCTGTACTCACTGCAGCTAAATCCACTAGAAAGAACAGAGTCACAGATGCACAAACCCACTTCCCTTGACACATCTCTTCCCTACCCAACATGGTGGAGCCAGACAGAGGCAGCTGGGTGAATTCAGACAAAGTGGTTTTGTTTCTGGCTATAAGCATTTGGCACTGAGAACACACAGGCCAGGAAATCCATAGCCCACCACTTTCCACCACATGGTTGTTGCCCCAAGACCAATAATGGACATTTTCACAGCCAAAGAGACACCACTCTATAGAGATCATGAAAACCACAGTAGTGCAGGTAAGGAAAAATGAAAACTGATGCTTCAGCATTACCTACTAGAAAGCAAAAGAAAGACCTCTACTTATCACCCTAAAAAAAGTTAAAAGTCAAAAACTTAAAAGTTTTTAATAAAGAAATTTAACAAGGAAATAAAGGAAGATTTTATTCCCATAGATTCCCAGGCAAAGAAATAATCTTTCAAGCAAAATGAATAACCAAGGTAACAAAGTTCAGAAAGAAAATAAAATCTCCAGAAAATAAAGTCATGGAAGAATCTAATTTAAATGACTGAGAATTCAAGATTGTAGATTGGAAAAAAACTCAATGAAATATAGAAAAACTCAGAAATAGAATTCAATGAGCTCAGAAATAAAATCAATGACCAAAATGTACTTCATTAAAGAGATTGAAACAAACAAACAAACAAAACAAAAATTCTGCAGTTGAAGAGCTTAATAAATGAGATGAAGAATAAACTAGTGAGGTTAGGAAATAAAGCAGAACAGAAGGAGAAAAGAATTTGTGATACCAAAGATAGAACTCTAGCAATAACTCAGGAAGAAGAAGTGAGAGAATCAAGAATAATGACAAAAATGAAAGATGTTTATCAGAACTATCTAAGTCCATTGGAAAGAGCAATATAAGATTAATGAGTATACCAGAAGAAAAGTGAACAGAGAGCTTTATAAAACTAATAATCAATGAGAACTTCACAAATATATGAAAATAACTAAATCCAAGAAGCTAACAGAACACCTATTTAGCGGATTTTAGAAATTCCTTTCCCAAGATTCATTATATTAAAGCTGTTAAAAATTAATAATGAAGAAAGAATTCTCAAGGCAGCCAAAGAAAAGAAGACAGTAACCTATAAAAAAAACAAAATATTATATTACCATCAGAATTCAGCAGAAACCCTACAAGGTAGGGGATATTGGAATCACATATTTAAATTATTAAATAACAGAAATCCTCTGCTAAAAATAATAAATCCAGAAAAGTTTCCCCTTAGACATGAAAGAAAACTAAAGGGTTTTTTTTTAGACATATAGAAGCTGAGAGAAGTGACCATGACAAGACCTGCATTACAAGAAATGTTGAAAGGTGTCTTCCACTTGAAACAGGACAAAAGATACTAAACTGAAAAAGATGACAGAGGAAGTAGGAAAGTGGAATTTTTGTTCAGAGTAGGGTATTAAACACTAAAATATAATGTAAAAATTAAGAAAGGTAAAATAATTTTTTAAAAAAGAAGACACTAGTTATTGCAATTTGGAAATGAATGTGCAGCATGAAAAGAGATAATTTGTGACAACAAAAACTTAAAAGGAGAGGATTGAAAGCACTGACCTTGCACAGGTGAATGGAGATAAAATGCAATCAGAAAAAAAAAATGGAGTATTGTATATATGAAACTTTTATTATATAAACCTAATGGTAACCACAAAACAAAAATCTAGAAATGAGATACATAACATTTAAAAAAAGGAAATATCGTATCATACCACCAAATTAAAATAACACAGAAACACACAGGGAAAGAAATAATGGAGAAATAGAGCTAGTAAAAACAAATGATAAAATGGCTTTACCAATCACTCTAAATGTAAATAGACTGAACTTGCCAATAAAAAGGTACAGAGTAGCAGGATGGATGCAAAAACCAATCCCAATCACATGCTGCCTTCAGAAGACATATATCAGCTGCAAAGACAAATTTAGACTCAAAGTGAAGTGGTAGAAAATGATACTCAAGGGAAATGGCATCCAGAGAAAAGAGTGTGTAGCTTTACTAACATCAGACAAAAAAGACTTTAATATAAGAAAAGATAACAAGAGACAAAGATGGTCATTTTATAATGATGAAGGGGATAATACATCAATAAGACATAACATTATTAATATGTATGCACCCAATCTAGGAACACCAAAATATATAAAACAAATACTAACAGAACTAAAGGGAAAAACTGACAAAAATTCAATTGTAGTAGGGAACCTAAATGATCCACTGACAACAATGGACAGATCATCAACAGAAAATCAATAAGAAAATATCAGCCTTAAATGATGCATTAGACCAAATGAACATAATCAATATTTATAGACCCTTTCACCCCAGAACATCATTATGTATTTTCTCCAGTACACATGAAACATTTTCAAGGATAGACCATTTGTTGGGCCAAAAAAATAGTCACAACAAATTTTAAAAGATTAATATCATACCAAGCATATTCTCTGATCACAGTGCTTTGAAATTGGAAATCAATTGCAAAAAAAAGCTGAAAAACACCACAAATATTTGGAAATTAAACAATGCACTACTAAAAGATGACTGAATCAAAGAAGAATAAAAGAAGAGATTGAAATATACATAAAGACAAATAAGAATCATAATGCAATGTATCAAAACTTTTGGAATGTAGCAAAAGCATTAATAAGAGGGAAGTTTGTAGCATTACAGGCCTATCTCAAAAAAACAAAAATATCAAATAAACCACCTAATGTTTTACTTAAAAAAACTAGAAAAAAAAGAGACAAAGTCCAAGTCAGTAGAAAGGTGGAAATAATAAAATTTTAAGCAGAATTAAATGAAATAGAAAACAAAATGGCAATAAAAGTTAATGCAACAAAGAGCTGGATCTTTGAAAAGATTAATGAAATTAATAAACCTCTAGCTAAACTCACTAAGGAAAATAGAGAAAAGACTCAAGTAAACAAAAGCAGAAATGAATGAAGTTACAACCGACAACACCGAAATGCAAAGGACTACACAAGAATACTGCAAAATGCTACACAACACCAAATTCAATAACCTAGAAGAAATAAACAAGTTCTTAGAAATATATAACTTTCCTAGACTGAGTTGTAAAGAATTGGAAAATTGAAATAAGGAAATTAAAACAGTCATCAAAAACCTCCACAAAAGTAAAAGTTTAGGATCAGATGGCTTCACTAGTAAATTCTACTTAACACTCACAGGAGACTTAATACCTATCTTTCTCTAATAATTTCAAAAACATGAACAGACAATATTTCCTAATTCATTTTAAGAGACTAACATATCCCAGATACCGAAACAAACAAACAAAAAATACAGATCAATATCTCTGATGAAAATACATTAAAAAATTCTTAACAAAAATACTAGCAAACCAGAATAAGGGAAAAATGGCATATATGATAGAGGCTTTGTTCATTCTTCTTGCAACAAAATCAAAGTTGTGACAAAAACACGGAGCAAACAGCAAGCAAAATTGCCTGGGATCTAGATGACCAGAAGCACTACAAGTACAGAGAACAATAATTAATCAACCTGTAACGGTAGAAGATAGGAGGGGTCGAAGGCACGAGGCTGCCCAGTAACACGTGGCTGAGTGGGGCAGAAGATGCTTCAGCTAGCAGCTGCGAACACCTCTTAAAGGAGCCATGTTTATGACCACACTTTTGCGGTGACAGACCTGATCACTCTGAGCACCAGCACCGGGTGGGCTGCTCAGAGGACACCAGGGACTTACAGGGAGACACTGAGTTGTCAGAATGATGTCTGGATGCAAGGATCTCTCTTGGACAGAAGTGCCGGTGGTATACATTATTCCTCTGTTAAGCCCTCCCACCTCTCAGTGTGAGGAGGCAGCCTCCACCATAGCAAAGACATCATCAAACTGGATAACAGAGGTTGCCTTGCCCAGAGGATTCCCTGAAACTCCACTTTCCCAACTCGTGGCCTCACCCAACCCACATTCAGTTGTGTCCTTGGTGAGTCTGGTGCTCCTTGCTAAGCAGAGCCAAGACTCACACTGGTAACAGTTGGCCTCAGAATCTGGTGTGACTTTTTGAGGCAACTATAAGCACAATATCTGTGGATTGTTTGCTGAATCTTAACACATACCCCTGGAGGAGCACAGATTGGGGCTAAACTTGGCTTGCAGTTAAACCCCTCTCAGGACTGTGCTGCTGAACACCTACTATACAAAGCCATGCTAATAAGACTGGGAGACTTAGGAGCTTTGATTAGTACATAGAAACAGCACGGAAAAGCAGTCAAAATGGAAAGACAACAATGCAGAAACTACATGAGAGAAGAGAATAGAGATCCAGTAAAAATAGAGTCAAACAATCTAAGAGATACAGAATTCAAAACACTGGTTATAAAGATCCTCAAGGAACTTTAGGGAAGTAAAGATGAACTCAGTGAGAACTTTAATGAAGATGTAAAAAACATAAAAATGGAAATGAAAATTGTAAAATGGAACCAGTCAGAAATGAAGGACACATTATCTGAGATGAAGAGTATATTAGAGGGAATTAACAGAGTGGATAAAAAAGAGGATCGAACCACTAATATAGAAGATGGGGGAGTCAAAGACACTCAATCAGAATGGCAAGAAAAAAGAAATCAAGACTATAAAAATAGTCTTTAAGGAGTCTATGGGACACAATTAAGTGTAAAAACATCCATTTCATAGGGGTATCAGAAGGAAAATAAGGAGTTGAAGGGTTATTTGAAGAAATCATGATGGAAAACGTCCCTCACCTGGTGAAGGAAATAGACATACCACCCCAGGAATCTCAGAGAGTCCCAAACAAGTTGAACTCAAAGAGGCCTACACAGAGACACATCATAATTAAAATGCCAAAGGTTAAATACAAAGAAATCTTAAAAGCAGCAAGGGAAAAGCTATTAGTTACCTACAATGGAGCAACCATAAGACTGGCAGCTGAGTTTTCAGAAAAAGCTATGCAGGATAGAAGGGCTTAGCACAAAATAGTCAACATGATGAAAACGCAGGATCTACAACCAAGAATACTTTATCTAGCAAAGCAATCATTTAGGGTCAAAGGACAGATAAATAACTCCCCAGACAAAAATAAGCTAATGGAATTTGTCAACACCACGCCAGTATTACAGGAAATGTTGAAGGGACTTCTTTAAGAAGAAAATATGTATTAAAAGGATAAATATAGAATGATAATAACTATATATTTATCAACAAGTACCTCAAATGGAAAAGAATTAAGTGCTCCAATCAAAAGATAGAGTGGATGAGGATAAGAACACAAGACTCCTATATATGCTGCTTAGAAAAGGCTCACTTACGATTAAAGGACACAGACAGACTAAAAGGAAGGGGATGGTAAAGCTATTGCCTTGATGGACCTAAAGGGTATTGCACTGAATGAAATAAGAAAATGACAAATATTGCATGATTTCACATACATGTGGAATCTAAAGAACAAAATAAATAACGACAACAATGGAAATAAACTCACAAATACAGAAAATGTTTTGAGGGTTACTAGATGGGAGGAAGTATGGGGGTGATGGAGAAAAAGGGCAAGGGAATTATGAAGTGCAAATGGATAATTACATAATAGAATGGAGATATAAAGTGTAGGAAAAGGAAAAGAGTTAATAATCTTGTAATAAATATGTAAGGGGGAAGAGGGGTACTAGATTTAGTGAGGCAACCACTTTATGAATTATATAGATCTCTAATCACTATATGTCAACTGTAATTTAAAAAACTCATTATATTGTACAATAGAAATATGAGCAATTAATTGTCTATAATTTTTTAATAAAGCAAAATAATACTAGCAAAATAGATACAACAATATAGTAAAAAGATACACATAATGATTAACTAGAATTTATTCTGAGGATGCAAGGGTCACTCACCATATGCAAATAAATCAATGTGGTATACTACACTAACAAAATAAAGGATAAAAATGATATGATTATATCAATAGGTGCAGATATAAGCATTTTAAAAGATACAGCATCCGTTTATGATTAAAACAATCCAAATGGTATAGAAGAGAAGTATCTCAACATAATAAAGACCATATATATCAAACTCTCAGTTAATATTATACTCAATGGTGAAAAAACTGAATGTTTTTCCTGAAGATCATCAATGAGACAAGGATTCCCACTCTCACTACTGTTATTCACCATAGTATAAGAGGCCCTAGCCAGAGAAACCAAGCAAGAGATGAACGTAAAATGCATTCAAATATAGAATAAAGAAGTAAAATTGTCGCTTTTTGCAGATGAAGTATTCTCTATATAGGAAACTCTAAAGATCATCAAAAACTATTAGAACCAATAAACAAATGCAGTAAAGTTACAGGATACAAAATTAATGAACAAAAATCCATTGTGTTTCTATATACTAATACTGAAATTTTAAAAAAAATGGAGAAGAAAACAACTTATTTTGCAACTGCAAGAAAAAGGATAAAATACCTAGGAATAAACTTAATGAAGCATAAAGTACCTCTATCCTGAAAACTAGAAGAAATTAGAAGAAATTAAAGAAGACACAAAGAAATGGATATTTTCTTTTCATGGATTGTAAGAATCACATAGTTAAAATGGCCATATTATCCCAAGCAATATACAGATTTACTGCAATCTTCATCGATATCGTAAAGGTAGCTTTTAAAGATAGAACAAAAAAATATATCAGATTTGTATGGACTCACAAAAGACCCTTAATTGCCAAAGTGAGCCTGAGAACAAAGGACAAGCCAGGAGGTATCACAATTCTCTGACTTCAACTAATACTACAAAGTGACAATAATTAAAACAGCATGATATTGGCAGACAAACATACATACAGACCAATGGATAAAAATTGAGACCCCAGAAATAAACACGTATATCAGCAAATGGTTTTCAACAAAAGAATGGAAAACATACGATAGAGAAAAGAAATTCTCTTCAATAAATGGTGCTGGGAAAGTTATAAAGCCACATGCAAAAGATTGAAATGACTGCTATTTGCCACCATACAGAAAAATTAATTCAAAATGGATCAAGGAACTAAATATGAGACCTAAAGTAATAAAATTCATAGAAGAAAATACTAAACTTGTGAACCTGAGTCTTGAAGTGGGGGTAGACACATAGTCAAATGGAAAAGAATAGAGAACCCATTAATAGACCCATACAAATATGTCCAACCGATTTTTGAGAAAAGTGCAAAAACAGTTCAATGGAGAAATGATAGCCTTTTTAATAAATAATATTGGAGTAATTGAACATCCATAGGCAAATAATAATAATAATAATAATAATAATAATAATAATAAACCTTGACCTAAACCTCACATTTTATACAAAAAATATATAATTAAAAACGAATCATGGGTGTAAATATAAAATATAAAACTATAATACTTGAGAGAATTGTAGGAGAAAATTTTCATGTCTTAGGGATAATTAAAGAATTCTTAGACTTGATGCTAAATACACAATTCTGGTAAATACACAATTGATAAATTTCCTTCTTCAAGATTAAAGTTTTTTGCTTTGTGAAACATCCTATTCAGAGGTATAAATATAAAATGGTACAAGTACTTTTTCTAGAAAGCAGTTTGTCAGTTCCTTAAAATATTATATATGCAACTTTCATAAGACCCACACTGCACTTCTAGACATTTATTCCAGAAAAATAAAGCTTAATGTTTATATAAAAACACGTAAATAAATGTTTGTATGTATTTTTTTTATTTGTAATTGCCAAAACCTAGAAACAACTTAGATGTTCTTTAACAAGTAAATAATTAAATTGTGGTACATCCATATCATGGAATACTACTCAGCAATAAAATAAAACATGTTGATACTTAAGTCACCTTTAATGAATCTCTAGAAAATTATGTTGAGTGAAATATCCTGTTCTTGAAATATTACGTACTATATGATTTCAATATACTTTAAAATGGTAAAATTATTTTAAAAATGACAAATTAGACATTGTTAAAAGTTAAAGAGGTGATGAGAATAAAAGAAAGGTAGGTGGGTTGTGGGTATAAGTACAGTCTGAAGGATCCTTATGAAAAAGATACTTATGGAAAGGTTCTGTCTTGACTGCAGCAATGTCAATATCTTCCTTGTGATTTTATGTTATAGTTTTATAAGCGATTATATCCCTTGGGGAAGCTATGTGAAGGATACCATGAACTCCTCTATTATTATTGATTATAATGCCAGTCAAATCTATAATTATGTATTAAAATTTTTAATTAAAATATATCTAGATGTTAATTTGAGAACAAAATTTGATTTTGGAGACTGATTTCTTTATACTTTAAACTTTAATTTCTCCTGGAAATTTCATAATGGGAGGAATTTTATATTCAAATTTAGGTCATCAATTAATAGGTTGTTGACATTTTATGATTGAATAGGTCTAAGATTTTAATATCATTGTTAAACTTTGATAAGCTATATCGTGCAGTGTGATTTGAACATAATTTGGAATGGAAAATAGAAAAGCAAATTCACTTTCAGTCTTGGGCACAGAGTGGCATTGGAGTTAGCTTCTATCTTGGAGTCTTCTGGAGACCAAGTCTACACCATCTGCTGTGTCCACAAAGGAGAATTGTTCTCATATTTTAGGATTAAAATTTCTTTAAAAGCCATGTGACTCTCTGGTAGTAGGATTAATAGTTATGTTAAGAAAGTAAAATCTAACAATTATTGATTGGTGTGTGTGTTGGGGTATGATATGGAAATAGTTCTTACGAAGTGAAGGAGGATTGTTTTATAGTTTTTATTTTTCATGTAGAATATTATTTTATATTAGTTACAGATATTCAGCATAATGCTTTGACATTTGTATAATTTATGATGTGATCCCCCTGATTAGTCTAGTAACCATCTGGTACCATACATAGTTATTATAATATTATTGACTCTTTCCCCTATGTACTCTACAACCTTGTGACTATTTTCTAACTCTCAATTTGTACTTCTTTATCTCTTACTTTTTCCACCCAGCTCTCCAACCTCCCTCCTATCTGACAATCACCAGTTTGTTCTCTGTATTTATGAGTCTCTTTTGTTCTGTTTATTCATTTATTTTTTTCCTTAGATTCTACATAATAAGGTATTTGTCTTTCTCAGAGTGAATTATTTCACTTAGCATATTACCCTCTAGGTCCGACCATGTTGTTGCTAATGGCAAGATTTTATTTTTTATGACCAAGTAATATTCTGTTGTATATATGTAGCTCTTCTTTATCCAATAGTCTATTGAGGGACACTTACATTGCTTCCATATCTTGACTATTATAAATAGTGTTGCAGTAAGCATAAGGGTCCCTATATCTTTTTGAATTAGCATTTTCATTTTCTTTGGATAGATACCCAAAAGTGGAATTGCTGGGTCATAAAGTAGTTCTATTTTTAATTTTTTGAGGAACATTTTAAATAGTGGTTGTACTAATTTGAAATCCCACCAACAGTTTATAAAAGTTTCCTTTTCTCCATATCCTCACCAACTCTTGTTTTTGGTTTTATTGATGATAGCTATTCTGACAAGTGTGATGATATCTCACTGCGGCTATAATTCGCATTTCTCTAATGATTAGTGACATTAAGCATCTTTTCATATATTTATTGGATATCTACATGTCCTCTTCAGAGAAATGGCCTATTCAGGAACTCTGCCATTTTTTAAAAAGTTGTTTCTTCCTTTGATGTTGAGTTGTATGAATTCTTTATAAATTTTGGATGTTAACTCCTCATCAGATGTATCATTGGCAAATATATTCTCCTGTGCAGTAGGTTGTCTTCTCATTTATTGATGATTTTATTTGCTGTGCAAAAACTTTTTAGTTTGATGCTGCCCTATTTTTTTTATTTTTACTTTTGTTTCCTTTACCCAAGGAAATATATTAGAAAAAAATATTAATAATAACAATACCTGAGAGTTTATGGTTTTGGTTCTTACATTTAATTTTTTAATTCTTTAATTCTTTTTGAGTTATTTTTGTACATGGTGTAAGAAGGTGGCCTAGTTCCATTTTTTTTCATGTATCTGTTCAGTTTTCTCAACATCATTTATTGAAGAAATTGTCTTAATCCTGTTATATATTCTTGCCTCCTTTGTCATAGATTAAATGACCATATAGGCACAGGTTTATTTCTGGACTCTCTATTCCCTTCCATTAATCTGTAGATCTGTTTTTATGCCAGTACCATGCTGTTTTAATAACTATGGACTTACAGTAAAGTTTGATGTCAGGTAGCATGATATTTACAATTTTGTTCTTCTTCAAGATTGCTGTAGCTATTCAAGATCTTTTATGGTTTTATATAAATTTTTGGATTATTTGTGCTAGTTCTCTGAAAATACCATTGGCATTTTGATAGGGATTGCATTGGATCTGTAGAATGCTTTGGGTAGTATAAACATTTTAACAATTTTAATTCTTTCTATTCATGTTCACAATATATACTTCCATTCATTTGTGACTTCTTCAACTTCTTTCTTCAGTGTCTTATAATTTTCTGAATAGAGGTTTTACTTCCTTGATTAAATTTATTCCTAGGTATTGTATTCTTTTCCATGCAGTTGTAAATGGGATTGTTTTCCTAATTTCTCTTTTTGAGAGTTCATCATTGGTGTATAAGAATGCAACTACTTTCTGAATATTACTTTTGTATCCTGCTACTTACTAAACTTATTAATGAGTTCCAATTGGTTATTGGTGGACTTTAGAATTCTCTATGTATAGTATCACATCACCTGCAAAGAATGGCAGTTTTACTTCTTTCTTTCCAGTTTAGATGCCTTTTTTTTTCTTGTCTGATTGCTGGACTAGGACTTTCAATACTATGTTGAATGAAAGTGTTGAAAGTGGACATTCTTGTCTTGTTCCTGATCTTGAAGAAAATGCTTTTAGCCTTTCCCCATTGAATGTGATGTTAGCTATAGGTTTATCACATAGGACCTTTGTGATGTTGAATTTTCCTCCCTCTATTCCCACTTTGCTGAGAGTTTTATCAAAAATAGATATTGAATTTTGTCAATGTATTTTCTGCAACTATTAATAGCATTATATAATTTTTATTATTCAGTTTTTAAACATGATATATAACATTAATTGATTTGCAGATATTTAACCAAGCTTGCATCAAGGGAATAGATCCCACTTGGTGTATGATCATTTTAATGTATTGCTGAATGGGTTTCTGATATTTTGTTGAGAATATTTGAATATATGTTAATCAAAGCTATTGGCCTATAATTTTATTTTTTCCCTTGTCTTTGTCGGGTTTTGGAATTAGGATAATGATAGGCTAGGAAAATAAGCTTGGGAGCCTTCCTTCTTACTGAATTATTTAAAATAGTTTGAGAAGAATAGGTGTTAAATATTTGAATGTGTGGTAAAATTTATCTGAGAAACCATATGTTCCAGAAGTTTGTTACATGAATTTGATTACAATTTCAATACTATTAGTAGTAGTTGTTTGGTTCAGACTTTTTCTTTCTTTATCTCAGTCTTGGGAAATTGTATCTTTCCAGAAATTATTCATTTTTTTCCAGATTTTAAAACTGCATGCCAGTGGCGCAAGTCAACGGAATAGTTCCAAGCATTATCGCTGATAGCTTCAAAATCAAGGAGGAAAAGTCCTGAGATCCCAGCAATAATGCTCTTACAGTGTGAGAGGACAGTGGGAAATTTCAACGGCTACGAACTATGCCACGATGCGTTTATGCTGCTATGAGGCGGCGTTGTTGAGATAAGGCAACACAAGCACGAATTCGCCGTGAAGCTATCTCCTCGCAATCCCCTGTACACGCAAAGCAGGATCCAGCGACTTCTCGTAACTTGGGCCAATAATCCCTGCACGCCGGAACTGGAAAAGTGCCACCGCTCTCACTACAGAAAAGCTGTCATAGAAAGCGTAGGAGTTCATATACTCCAAAGCACGTTCTCTGTGAGAGGATGGCCCTCTAAAGCGCCCTGCTCTGCCTAGGATGCTACCGAAATCTGGGGTTTAGCAGAAAGCTGCGGTGGGGTAAGACGGCCCTTGTTCTTCCCTGCGCCTCAGTACGTGGACACAGAGCCCTGTCTCAGCTCAGCCAAGTTGTCAAGGATGTACACTCAAGGATTCTACACTTCCTCCGCACTGGGTGCTGCCTCAGGCTCCACAGGGCACACAATATCCACACTGACTGGTTATCTGCCCTTGTGGCTTACCCAAGGCAGATGAGCAAAAACCCGTTGCCTTGAATTTGGTGCCCTCTTTCTCTCATTTTTATACTTCTTGATGCCCAGGACGTGGGAAGAAAGAAGTCTAGACCAGAACATCACCCACTGCTCCGTATGGCGACTGGTTCAGTCCTCTTCCACGCACGCCCGTCCTTCCCACACAGGGCCGTCCCGTACCCGCTTCGTACGAATATCCGCTATCAAAACTGTCAGCATTCACGAATCGCCTTCCCTCTTTGCTGACGTGAGACGGGTCCCGGAATGCTTACACACATCCCACGTCCAGTCTGCTTCGAGCTCAATACGCAAGGGAACATGATGACGAATGCTCCCAAGCCGTGGTCGATGCATTCGGAAACAGAAGCATGCGGAATGCAAGCGGCCCCCTTCAAAGCCCTTGCCGAAGCCTTGATCCTCACAGAAAGCACACCTCCTGTGAAACCTCGCGGCCTCCTGCAAGATGCCTAGCAGAGTGCAGAGCCTCTGAAGTAACATCTTGGAAAGCCACTTCCACAATCCACAGGCGTTCCAAATCGCATGAACGTTGATTTCGGGAGGGGCTCTCTGAGGATACACACTCCAACCTCACCTTCACCCAAATGTTTGTCCTCGCATCACCCCGGACCCTACAAGGCAGGTGCGTGGGCCTCTCTTCCTTCTCCGCATGGGAACGCTCCCCAATGTTCGTAATGAAGACTCACTGCTCTCAGCTACAGGACAGCTGTCGCAGCCTCAGTTCTCTTCCAATACTGGCTGGAGGGTCTTGGGTTGACAGCACAGCACTCTCAAGAGTATTTCTCAGCTCTTCGCTCCTGCCGTCCGGGGCGAGCAATTCTGCAGCAACAGTCACGTCGGCATGGCTTTCCTGTCCCCTGCGGTCGAGAAGAGGACAGCGAACACTGCTGCCAAGAAACGTGTTCATGGTCAACAGCGTAACACTTTCCTTTACGTGGTCCGAGTGATGCAGGCAGAGATACCCTGACAATACCCTTGAACGGCGAACTGCGTTTCGGGCCTAGCAGACTTACGTGCTCAACGAAAAGCGTCCCCGAATGTGGATGCCAACGTGCGCGACTCTTCTAGGGTTTTAAGTCCTCTCCGAGGGAACAAACGGAATAGGTTTTGGAACAACCGGTCCAAGTCGTTTCTCACAGACCTTTCGGTCCTCCTCAACATAGAAGCTCCTTCCAAGCCGTGGAAGGCTGATCCCGCTTCGTACGAATTTCCAGGATGAAACTGGCAGTTTTCCACGGTGGCTTGCGTAGTTGGTAGATGTTAGGAGAGTCCCAGGTTGCTTACGTACTGCCGATGCCCAGTCACCTCTTAGAGCATTTCGGAATGCAGTTCTCAAGGTCAATGTTCTCTTGCCACGCGCGATGCGTTTGGCGTAGGAGGTGGAAGCCTGCTGCATGCCAGTGGCTCAGGTCAACGGAATTGTTCCAAGCATGATCGCTTATAGCTACAAAAGTGATGAGGAAAAGTCCTGAGGTCCCAGCAACAATCCTCCTACAGTGTGAGAGCGCAATGGGAAATTTCGACGGGTACGAACAGTCCACGATGCCTTTATGCTGCTGTTTTTCGGCGTTGACGTGATAAAGCAACACAAGCACGAATTCGCCGTGAAGCTTTCTCCTTGCAATCCCCTGGACCCGCCAAGCAGGATCCAGCAGCGACTTCTCGTACCCTTGGCCAAGAAACCCTGCACACTGAGACTGGAAAAGACCACCCCTCTCACTACAGAAAAGCTGTCATGGAACTCGTAGGAGTTCCTATACTCCAAAGCATGTTCTGTGAGAGAGTATGGCCCTCTACGGCGTACTGCTCTGCCTGGGATGGTACCAAATTCCGGTTTTTGACAGAAAGCTGCGCTGGTGTAAGACAGCCGTTGTTGATCCCTGCGCCTCACTACGTGGACACAGAGCCCGTTCTCAGCTCAGCACAGTTTTCAAGGATGTACCCTCAAGGACTCTCCACTTCCTCCGCATCGGGTGCTGCCTGAGGCTCCACGGGGCACACAATATCAACACTGACTCGTGATCTGCCCTTGTGGCTTAGCCAAGGCAGATGAGCAAAAACCCGTTTCCTTGAATTAGGTGCCCTCTTTCTCTCATTTCTAGAGTTCTTGACGCCCAGGACGTGGGAAGAAAGAAGTCTAGAATCGAACATCACCCACTCCTCGCTATGGCGACTGGTTCAGTCCTCTTCCACGCACGCCCTAACTTTGCGCTCAGGGCCGTCCCCTACCCGCTTCGTACGAATATCCGCTATCAAAACTGTCAGCATTCGCGAATCGCATTCCCTCCTTGCTGACGTGAGACGAGTCCCAGAACGCTTACACACATTCCACGTCCAATGTGCCTCGAGCTCAATACACAAGGGAACATAATGACCAATGCTCACAAGCCATGGTCGCTGCATTCGGAAACAGAAGCATGCGGAATGCAATCGGCCACCTTCAAAGCCCTTGCCTGAAGCCTTCATCCTCACAGAAAACACACCTGCTGCCTAAGCCCGTGGCATCCTGCGAGGTGCTTGGCACAGTGCAGCACCTCTGAAGAAACATCTTGGAGTGTCCCTTCCAATATCCATAGGCGCTCCAAATCACATGAACTTTGATTTAGGGATGGGCTCTCTGAGGACACAGAGTACAACCTCATCTGCACCCAAATGTCTGTCCTCGCCTCACCCCGCACCCTACAAGGCAGGTGCGTGGGCCTCTCTTCCTTCTCCGCATGGGAACGCTCCCCAATGTTCGTAATGAAGACTCACTGCTCTCAGCTACAGGACAGCTGTCACAGCATCAGTTCTCTTCAAATATCGGCTGGAGAGTCTTGGTTTGACAGCACAGCTCTCTAAAGAGTATTTCGCCGCTCTTCTCTAGTGCCGTACGGGGGCGAGCCAATTCTCCAGCAACGGTCGTGTCGGCATGGCTTTCCTGGCCCCTGCGGTCGAGGAGACGACAGCGAACACTGCTCCCAAAAACGTATTCCTGCTCAACAGCGGAACACTTTCCTCGACGTGTTCCGAGTGTTACAGGCAGAGATACCCCCTGACAGTACCCTTGAACGGTGAACTGCGTTTCGGGCCTAGCAGACCTACGTACTCAATGACAAGCGGCCCTGAATGTGGATACAAACGTGCGCGAACCGTTCTAGTGTTTTCGAGTCCTCTCTGACGGAACAAATGGAATAGGTTTTTGAACGACCAGTCCTAGTCGTTTCTCACAGACCTTTCGGTCCTCCTCAACGTAGAGGCTCCTTCGTAGCCGTGGAAGGCTGATCCCGCTTCGTACGAATTTCCAGGATGAAACTGGCAGTTTTCACCAGTGGCTTGCCTAGTCGGTAGATGTTAGGAGAGTCCAAGGGTGCTTACGTACTGCCCAGGTCAAGTCGCCTCGTAGGGCCTTCCGGAAGGCAGTTCTCATGGTAAATTGTCTCTTGCCACGAGCGATGCGTTTGGCATACGTGTAGGCAGTGGAAGCTTGCTGCATGCCAGTGCCTCAAGTCAACAACATTGTTCCAATCATTATCGCTTATAGCTTCAATATCGAGGGGGAAAAGTCCTGAGAACCCAGCAATAATGCTCTTACAGTGTGAGAGCGCAGTGGGAAATTTCAACGGGTACGAGCAATTCCACGATGCCTTTATGCGGCTATGAGGCGGCGTTGATGAGATAAAGCAACACAAGCACCAATTCGCCGTGAAGCTTTCTGCTCGCAATCCCCTGGACACGCCAAGCAGGATCTAGCAACTTCTCGTAACTTTGGACAAGAAACCCTGCACACTGGAACTGGAAAAGTGCCACCGCTCTCACTACAGAAAAGCTGTCATGGAACGCGCAAGAGTTCATATACTCCAAAGAACGTTGTGTGTGAGAGGATGGCCCTCTAAGGCGTCCTGCTCTGCCTAGGATGCTATCGAAATCTGGGGTTTAGCAGAAAGCTGCGGTGGGGTAAGACTGCCGTTGTTTTTCCCTGCGCCTCAGTACGTGGACACAGAGCCCTTTCTCAGCTCCGCAAAGTTGTCAAGGATGTACACTCAAGGAATCTACACTTCCTCCGCACTGGGTGCTGCCTCAGGCTCCACAGGGCACACAATATCCACACTGACTGGTTATCTGCCCTTGTGGCTTACCCAAGGCAGATGAGCAAAAACCCGTTGCCTTGAATTTGGTGCCCTCTTTCTCTCCTTTTTATACTTCCTGATGCCCAGGACGTGGGAAGAAAGAAGTCTAGACCAGAACATCACCCACTGCTCCGTATGGCGACTGGCTCAGTCCTCTCCCTCGCACGCCCTTCCTTTTCACACAGTGCCGTCCCCTACCCGCTTCGTACGAATATCCGCTCTCAAAAGTGTCGGCATTCACGAATCGCATTCCTTCTTTGCTGACGTGAGACGAGTCCCAGAACGCTTACACACATTCCACGTCCAATCTGCTTGAAGCTCAGTACGCAAGGGAACATAATGACGAATGCTCACGAGCCATGGTCCATGCATTCGGAAACAAGCGTGCGGAATGCAAGCGGCCACCTGCAAAGCCCTTGCCTGAAGCCTTCATCCTCACAGAGAACACACCCCCGGCCTAACGCCGTGGCATCCTGCAAGATGCTTAGCAGAGTGCAGCGCCTCTGAAGTAACATCTTGGAGTGTCACTTCCAATATCCGTGGGCGCTCCCAATCACATCAACGTTCATTTAGGGGTGGGCTCCCTGAGGACACAGAGGACAACCTCATCTTCACCCGAATGTGTGTCCTCGCATCACCCCGGGCCCTCCAAGGCAGGTGCGTGGGCCGCTCGTCCTTTTCCGCATTGGAACACTGCCCAATACTCGTAATTAAGACTCACTGCTCTCAGCTACAGGACAGCTGTCACAGCATCAGTTCTCTTCAAATATTGGCTGGAGCGTCTTGCTTTGACAGCACAGCTCTCTAAAGAGTATTTCTCAGCTCTTCTCTAGTGCCGTACGGGGCGAGGAATTCTCCAGCAACGGTCGTGTCGGCATGGCTTTCCTGGCCCCTGCGGTCGAGGAGACGACAGCGAACACTGCTCCCAAAAAACGTATTCCTGCTCAACAGCGGAACACTTTCCTCGACGTGTTCCGAGTGTTACAGGCAGAGATACCCTGACAGTGCCCTTGAACGGTGAACTGCGTTTCGGGCCTAGCAGACCTACGTACTCAATGACAAGCGGCCCTGAATGTGGATACAAACGTGCGCGAACCGTTCTAGTGTTTTCGAGTCCTCTCTGACGGAACAAATGGAATAGGTTTTTGAACGACCAGTCCTAGTCGTTTCTCACAGACCTTTCGGTCCTCCTCAACGTAGAGGCTCCTTCGTAGCCGTGGAAGGCTGATCCCGCTTCGTACGAATTTCCAGGATGAAACTGGCAGTTTTCACCAGTGGCTTGCCTAGTCGGTAGATGTTAGGAGAGTCCAAGGGTGCTTACGTACTGCCCAGGTCAAGTCGCCTCGTAGGGCCTTCCGGAAGGCAGTTCTCATGGTAAATTGTCTCTTGCCACGAGCGATGCGTTTGGCATACGTGTAGGCAGTGGAAGCTTGCTGCATGCCAGTGCCTCAAGTCAACAACATTGTTCCAATCATTATCGCTTATAGCTTCAATATCGAGGGGGAAAAGTCCTGAGAACCCAGCAATAATGCTCTTACAGTGTGAGAGCGCAGTGGGAAATTTCAACGGGTACGAGCAATTCCACGATGCCTTTATGCGGCTATGAGGCGGCGTTGATGAGATAAAGCAACACAAGCACCAATTCGCCGTGAAGCTTTCTGCTCGCAATCCCCTGGACACGCCAAGCAGGATCCAGCGACTTCTCGTAACTTTCGCCAAGAGACCCTGCACGCTGGAACTGGAAAAGTGCCACCGCTCTCACTACAGAAAAGCTGTCATGGAACGCGCAGGAGTTCATATACTCCAAAGCACGTTGTGTGTGAGAGGATGGCCCTCTAAGGCGTCCTGCTCTGCCTAGGATGCTACCGAAATCTGGGGTTTAGCAGAAAGCTGCGGTGGGGTAAGACGGCCCTTGTTCTTCCCTGCGCCTCAGTACGTGGACACAGAGCCCTGTCTCAGCTCAGCCAAGTTGTCAAGGATGTACACTCAAGGAATCTACACTTCCTCCGCACTGGGTGCTGCCTCAGGCTCCACAGGGCACACAATATCCACACTGACTGGTTATCTGCCCTTGTGGCTTACCCAAGGCAGATGAGCAAAAACCCGTTGCCTTGAATTTGGTGCCCTCTTTCTCTCCTTTTTATACTTCCTGATGCCCAGGACGTGGGAAGAAAGAAGTCTAGACCAGAACATCACCCACTGCTCCGTATGGCGACTGGCTCAGTCCTCTCCCTCGCACGCCCTTCCTTTTCACACAGGGCCGTCCCCTACCCGCTTCGTACGAATATCCGCTCTCAAAAGTGTCGGCATTCACGAATCGCATTCCTTCTTTGCTGACGTGAGACGAGTCCCAGAACGCTTACACACATTCCACGTCCAATCTGCTTGAAGCTCAGTACGCAAGGGAACATAATGACGAATGCTCACGAGCCATGGTCCATGCATTCGGAAACAAGCGTGCGGAATGCAAGCGGCCACCTGCAAAGCCCTTGCCTGAAGCCTTCATCCTCACAGAGAACACACCCCCGGCCTAAGGCCGTGGCATCCTGCAAGATGCTTAGCAGAGTGCAGCGCCTCTGAAGTAACATCTTGGAGTGTCACTTCCAATATCCGTGGGCGCTCCAAATCACATCAACGTTCATTTAGGGGTGGGCTCCCTGAGGACACAGAGGACAACCTCATCTTCACCCGAATGTGTGTCCTCGCATCACCCCGGGCCCTCCAAGGCAGGTGCGTGGGCCGCTCGTCCTTTTCCGCATTGGAACACTGCCCAATACTCGTAATTAAGACTCACTGCTCTCAGCTACAGGACAGCTGTCACAGCATCAGTTCTCCTCACATATTGGCTGGAGAGTCTTGGTTTCACAGCACAGCCCCTCTAAAGAGTATTTCTCAGCTCTTCTCTAGTGCCGTACGGGGCGAGCAATTCTCCAGCAACGGTCGTGTCGGCATGGCTTTCCTGGCCCCTGCGGTCGAGGAGACGACAGCGAACACTGCTCCCAAAAAACGTATTCCTGCTCAACAGCGGAACACTTTCCTCGACGTGTTCCGAGTGTTACAGGCAGAGATACCCTGACAGTGCCCTTGAACGGTGAACTGCGTTTCGGGCCTAGCAGACCTACGTACTCAATGACAAGCGGCCCTGAATGTGGATACAAACGTGCGCGAACCGTTCTAGTGTTTTCGAGTCCTCTCTGACGGAACAAATGGAATAGGTTTTTGAACGACCAGTCCTAGTCGTTTCTCACAGACCTTTCGGTCCTCCTCAACGTAGAGGCTCCTTCCTAGCCGTGGAAGGCTGATCCCGCTTCGTACGAATTTCCAGGATGAAACTGGCAGTTTTCCACGGTAGCTAGCGTACTTGGTAGATGTTAGGAGAGTCCAAGGTTGCTTACGTACTGCCGATGTCAAGTCACCTCGTAGAGCATTGCGGAAGGCAGTTCTCATGATAAATTTTCTCTTGCCACGCGCGATGCGTTTGGCGTAGGAGGTGGAAGCCTGCTGCATGCCAGTGGCTCAGGTCAACGGAATTGTTCCCAGCAGGATCGCTTATATCTTGAAAATTGATGAGGAAAAGGCCTGACATCCCAGCAATAATCCTCTCGCAGTGTGAGAGCGGAGTGGGAAATTTCTGCGGGTATGAACATTCCACGAAGCCTTTATGCTGCTACGAGGCGGCGTTGACGTGATAAAGCAACACAAGCACGAATTCGCCGTGAAGCTTTCTCCTTGCAATCCCCTGGACCCGCCAAGCAGGATCCAGCAGCGACTTCTCGTACCCTGGCCAAGAAACCCTGCACACTGAGACTGGAAAAGACCACCCTCTCACTACAGAAAAGCTGTCATGGAACTCGTAGGAGTTCCTATACTCCAAAGCATGTTCTGTGAGAGAGTATGGCCCTCTACGGCGTACTGCTCTGCCTGGGATGGTACCAAATTCCGGTTTTTGACAGAAAGCTGCGCTGGTGTAAGACAGCCGTTGTTGATCCCTGCGCCTCACTACGTGGACACAGAGCCCGTTCTCAGCTCAGCACAGTTTTCAAGGATGTACCCTCAAGGACTCTCCACTTCCTCCGCATCGGGTGCTGCCTGAGGCTCCACGGGGCACACAATATCAACACTGACTCGTGATCTGCCCTTGTGGCTTAGCCAAGGCAGATGAGCAAAAACCCGTTTCCTTGAATTAGGTGCCCTCTTTCTCTCATTTCTAGAGTTCTTGACGCCCAGGACGTGGGAAGAAAGAAGTCTAGAATCGAACATCACCCACTCCTCGGTATGGCGACTGGTTCAGTCCTCATCCACGCACGCCCTAACTTTGCGCGCAGGGCCGTCCCCTCCCCGCTTCGTACGAATATCCGCTATCAAAGGTGTCGGGATTTGCGAACCGCATTCCCACTTTGCTGACGTGACACGAGTCCCAGAACGCTGACACACATTGCACGTCCAATCTGCCTCGAGCTCAATACGCAGGGAACATAATGACCAATGCTCACGAGCCATGGTCCATGCATTCGGAAACAAGCGTGCGGAATGCAAGCGGCCACCTGCAAAGCCCTTGCCTGAAGCCTTCATCCTCACAGAGAACACACCCCCGGCCTAACGCCGTGGCATCCTGCAAGATGCTTAGCAGAGTGCAGCGCCTCTGAAGTAACATCTTGGAGTGTCACTTCCAATATCCGTGGGCGCTCCAAATCACATCAACGTTCATTTAGGGGTGGGCTCCCTGAGGACACAGAGGACAACCTCATCTTCACCCGAATGTGTGTCCTCGCATCACCCCGGGCCCTACAAGGCAGGTGCGTGGGCCGCTCGTCCTTTTCCGCATTGGAACACTGCCCAATACTCGTAATTAAGACTCACTGCTCTCAGCTACAGGACAGCTGTCACAGCATCAGTTCTCTTCAAATATTGGCTGGAGCGTCTTGCTTTGACAGCACAGCTCTCTAAAGAGTATTTCTCAGCTCTTCTCTAGTGCCGTACGGGGCGAGCAATTCTCCAGCAACGGTCGTGTCGGCATGGCTTTCCTGGCCCCTGCGGTCGAGGAGACGACAGCGAACACTGCTGCCAAGAAACGTGTTCATGGTCAACAGCGTAACACTTTCCTTTACGTGGTCCGAGTGATGCAGGCAGAGATACCCTGACAATACCCTTGAAGGGCGAACTGCGTTTCGGGCCTAGCAGACTTACGTGCTCAACGAAAAGCGTCCCCGAATGTGGATGCCAACGTGCGCGACTCTTCTAGGGTTTTAAGTCCTCTCCGAGGGAACAAACGGAATAGGTTTTGGAACAACCGGTCCAAGTCGTTTCTCACAGACCTTTCGGTCCTCCTCAACAGAGAGAGAGGCTCCTTCCAAGCCGTGGAAGGCTGATCCCGCTTCGTACGAAGTTCCAGGAGGAAACTGCCGGTTTAGCCCGGTGGCTTGCGTAGTTGGTAGATGTTAGGAGAGTCCCAGGTTGCTTACGTACTGCCGATGCCCAGTCACCTCTTAGAGCATTTCGGAATGCAGTTCTCAAGGTCAATGTTCTCTTGCCACGCGCGATGCGTTTGGCGTCCCTGAAGGCAGCGGAAGCTTGCTGCATGCCAGTGGCTCAAGTCAACGGAAGTCGTCCAAGCATTCTCGCTTACAGCTTCAAAATTGATGAGGAAGAGTCCTGAGAGCCCCGCCATAATCCTCTGACAGTGTGTCAGCGCACTGGGAAGAGTCCACTGCTAAGAACTTTCCACGTTGCCTTTATGCTGCTGTGAGACGGGGTTGACGAGATAAAGCAACACGAGCACGAATTCGCCATGAAGCTCTGCCCTTGCCATCTCCTGGACAACGCGAAGCAGGATCCGGCGACTCCCCTTAACTTTGGCCATGAAAACCTGCACACTGCAACTGGAAAAGAGCCACCCCTCTCACTACGGACGAGCTCTCATGGAACTCGTAGGAGTTGATAGAGTCCAAAGCCTGTTCCGTTTGAGAGTATTGCCCACTGCGGCATACTGCTCTGCCTGGGATGGTACCAAATTCCGGTTTTTGACAGAAAGCTGCGCTGGTGTAAGACAGCCGTTGTTGATCCCTGCGCCTCACTACGTGGACACAGAGCCCGTTCTCAGCTCAGCACAGTTTTCAAGGATGTACCCTCAAGGACTCTCCACTTCCTCCGCATCGGGTGCTGCCTGAGGCTCCACGGGGCACACAATATCAACACTGACTCGTGATCTGCCCTTGTGGCTTAGCCAAGGCAGATGAGCAAAAACCCGTTTCCTTGAATTAGGTGCCCTCTTTCTCTCATTTCTAGAGTTCTTGACGCCCAGGACGTGGGAAGAAAGAAGTCTAGAATCGAACATCACCCACTCCTCGGTATGGCGACTGGTTCAGTCCTCATCCACGCACGCCCTAACTTTGCGCGCAGGGCCGTCCCCTCCCCGCTTCGTACGAATATCCGCTATCAAAGGTGTCGGGATTTGCGAACCGCATTCCCACTTTGCTGACGTGACACGAGTCCCAGAATGCTTGCACGACATTCCACGTCCAATCTGCTTCCAGCTCAATACGCAAGGGAACATCAAGACGAATGATCACAAGACATGGACGATGCATTCAGGAACAGAAGCATGCAGAATGCAAGCGGCCACATTCAAATTTCTTGCCCTGCCTGAAGCCCTTCATCCTCACAGACAACACACCTCCTGCTAACCTCGCTGGCCTCCTGCAAGATGCTTAGCAGAGTGCAGCGCCCTCTGAAGGTAACATCCTGAAAGTCACTTCCCATATCCATAGGAGTTCCAAATCATATCACTGTTGATTTAGGGAAAGGCTCTCTGAGGACACAGATTACAACCTCACCTTCACCCAAATGTTTGTCCTCGCATCACCCCGGACCCTACAATGCAGCGGCGAGGGCCGCTCTCTCTTTTCCGCATGGGAATTTTCCACCATCTTCGTAACGCAGACTCACTGCTCTCAGCTACAGGACGGCTGTCACAGCATCAGTTCTCCTCACATATTGGCTGGAGAGTCTTGGTTTCACAGCACAGCCCCTCTAAAGAGTATTTCTCAGTTCTTCTCTAGTGCCGTGCGGGGTGAGCAATTCTACAGCCACAACAACAGGCGTGTCGGCATGGCTTTCCGATCCACTACGGTCGAGAAGACGACAACGAACAATGCTCCCAAAAAACCGTATTCATGGTCAACAGCGTAGCACTTTCCTTGAAGGGGTCTGAGTGATGCAGACAGAGATGCCCTGACAGTACCCTTGAACGGTGAACTGCGCTTCGGGCCTAGCAGGCCTACGTACACAATGACAAGCGTCCCTGACTGCGGATACAAACTTGCGCCAACCTTCCTCGTGTTTTCAGTCCTGTCTGTGGGAACAAAGGGAATAGGTTTCTGAACGACCAGTCCAGGTCGTTTCTCACAGACCTTTCAGTCCTCCCCAACATAGAAGCTCCCTCCAAGCCGTGGAAGGCTGATCCCGCTTCGTACGAATTTCCAGGATGAAACTGGCAGTTTTCACCGGTGGCTTGCACAGTTGCCCGGTGTTAGAAGAGTCCAAGGTTGCTCACGTACTGCCGATGTCAAGTCACCTCTTAGAGCATTACGGAAGGCAGATCTCATGATAAATGTTCACTTGCCATTTGTGATGCCTTGGCGTTCCTGTAGGCGGTGGAAGCTTGCTGCATGCCAGTGGCTCAAGTCAACGGAATTCGTCCAAGCATTCTCGCTTACAGCTTCAAAATTGATGAGGAAGAGTCCTGAGAGCCCCGCCATAATCCTCTGACAGTGTGTCAGCGCACTGGGAAGTGTCCACTGCAACGAACTTTCCACGTTGCCTTTATGCTGCTATGAGACGGGGTTGACGAGATAAAGCAACACGAGCACGAATTCGCCATGAAGCTCTGCCCTTGCATCTCCTGGACAACGCGAAGCAGGATCCGCGACTCCTCCTTAACTTTGGCCATGAAAACCTGCACACTGCAACTGGAAAGAGCCACCCCTCTCACTACAGGAAAGCTGTCATGGAACTCGTAGGAGTTCCTATACTCCAAAGCATGTTCTGTGAGAGAGTATGGCCCTCTACGGCGTACTGCTCTGCCTGGGATGGTACCAAATTCCGGTTTTTGACAGAAAGCTGCGCTGGTGTAAGACAGCCGTTGTTGATCCCTGCGCATCACTACGTGGACACAGAGCCCTTTCTCAGCTCTGCAAAGTTTTCAAGGATGTACACTCAAGGACTCTACACCTCCTCCGCCTTGGGTCCTGCCTGAGGCTCCACAGGGCACACAGTATCAACACTGAGTCGTTATGTGCCCTTGTGGCTTCCCCAAGGCAGATGAGCCAAAACCCGTTTCCTTGAATGTGGTGCCCTCTTTCTCTCATTTCTAGAGTTCTTGACGCCCAGGACGTGGGAAGAAAGAAGTCTAGAATCGAACATCACCCACTCCTCGGTATGGCGACTGGTTCAGTCCTCATCCACGCACGCCCTAACTTTGCGCGCAGGGCCGTCCCCTACCCGCTTCGTACGAATATCCGCTATCAGAACCGCCAGCATTCACGACTCGCGTTCCCTCTTTGCTGCCGTGAGACGAGTCCCAGAATGCTTCCATACATTCCACGTCCATTCTGCTTCGAGCTCTACACGCAAGGGAACGTCATGACGAATGCTCACAAGCCATGGTCGATGCATTCGGAAACAGAAGCATGCGGAAAGCAAGCGGCCACCTTCTAAGCCCTTGCCTGAAGCCTTCCTCCTCACAGAAAACACAGCTCCTGCCCAACCCCGTGGCTCTCTGCAAGATGCTTAGCAGAGTGCAGCGCCTCTGAAGTCACATCTTGGACAGTCACTTCCAATATCCATACTCGTTCCAAATCACATGAACGTTGATTTAGGGATGGGCTCTCTGAGGACACAGAGGACAACCTCATCTTCACCCAAGTGTCTGCCCTCGCATCACCCCGGACCCTGCAAGGCAGGTGCGTGGGCCGCTCTTCCTTTTCCGCATGGGAACCATCGCCCATAGTCGTAATGAAGACTCACTGCTCTCAGCTACAGGACAGCTGTCACAGCATCAGTTCTCCTCACATATTGGCTGGAGAGTCTTGGTTTCACAGCACAGCTCTCTAAAGAGTATTTCTCAGCTCTTCTCTAGTGCCGTACGGGGCGAGCAATTCTCCAGCAACGGTCGTGTCGGCATGGCTTTCCTGGCCCCTGCGGTCGAGGAGACGACAGCGAACACTGCTCCCAAAAAACGTATTCCTGCTCAACAGCGGAACACTTTCCTCGACGTGTTCCGAGTGTTACAGGCAGAGATACCCTGACAGTGCCCTTGAACGGTGAACTGCGTTTCGGGCCTAGCAGACCTACGTACTCAATGACAAGCGGCCCTGAATGTGGATACAAACGTGCGCGAACCGTTCTAGTGTTTTCGAGTCCTCTCTGACGGAACAAGTGGAATCGGTTTTTGAACGACCAGTCCTAGTCGTTTCTCACGGACCTTTCGGTCCTCCTCAACGTAGAGGCTCCTTCGTAGCCGTGGAAGGCTGATCCCGCTTCGTACGAATTTCCAGGATGAAACTGGCAGTTTTCACCAGTGGCTTGCCTAGTCGGTAGATGTTAGGAGAGTCCAAGGGTGCTTACGTACTGCCCAGGTCAAGTCGCCTCGTAGGGCCTTCCGGAAGGCAGTTCTCATGGTAAATTGTCTCTTGCCACGAGCGATGCGTTTGGCATACGTGTAGGCAGTGGAAGCTTGCTGCATGCCAGTGCCTCAAGTCAACAACATTGTTCCAATCATTATCGCTTATAGCTTCAATATCGAGGGGGAAAAGTCCTGAGAACCCAGCAATAATGCTCTTACAGTGTGAGAGCGCAGTGGGAAATTTCAACGGGTACGAGCAATTCCACGATGCCTTTATGCGGCTATGAGGCGGCGTTGATGAGATAAAGCAACACAAGCACCAATTCGCCGTGAAGCTTTCTGCTCGCAATCCCCTGGACACGCCAAGCAGGATCCAGCGACTTCTCGTAACCTTTGGCCAAGAAACCCTGCACACTGGAACTTGAAAAGAGTCACCCCTCTCACTACAGAAAAGCTGTCATGGAACTCGTTCGGAGTTCATATACTCCAAAGCATGTTCTGTGAGAGAGTATGGCCCTCTAAGGGTCTGCCTAGGATGGTACCTAAATCTGAGGTTTAGCAGAAAGCTGCGGTCGTGTAAGACTGCCGTTGTTCTTCCCTGTGCCTCAGTACGTGGACACAGAGCCCTTTCTCAGCTCTGCAAAGTTTTCAAGGATGTACACTCAAGGACTCTACACCTCCTCCGCCTTGGGTCCTGCCTGAGGCTCCACAGGGCACACAGTATCAACACTGAGTCGTTATGTGCCCTTGTGGCTTCCCCAAGGCAGATGAGCCAAAACCCGTTTCCTTGAATGTGGTGCCCTCTTTCGCTCACTTTTATAGTTCTCGATGGCCAGGACGTGGGAAGAAAGAAGTATAGAATAGAACATCACCCACTCGTCGGTATGGCGACTGGTTCATTCCTCTTCCACGCACGCCCTTCCTTCCCACACAGGTCCGTCCCCTACCCGCTTCGTACGAATATCCGCTATCAGAACCGCCAGCATTCACGACTCGCGTTCCCTCTTTGCTGCCGTGAGACGAGTCCCAGAATGCTTACACACATTCCACGTCCAATCTGCTTCGAGCTCAACACGGAAGGGAACATAATGACGAATGCTCACAAGCCATGGTCGATGCATTCGGAAACAGAAGCATGCGGAATGCAAGCGGCCACCTTCAAAGCCCTTGCCTGAAGCCTTCATCCTCACAGAAAACACACCTCCTGCCTAACCCCGTGGCATCCTGCAAGATGCTTAGCAGAGTGCAGCGCCTCTGAAGTAACATCTTGGAGTGTCACTTCCAATATCCATAGGCGCTCCAAATCACATGAACGTTGATTTAGGGATGGGCTCTCTGAGGACACAGAGGACAACCTCATCTTCACCCAAGTGTCTGCCCTCGCATCACCCCGGGCCCTACAAGGCAGGTGCGTGGGCCGCTCTTCCTTTTCCGCATGGGAACACTGCCCAATACTCGTAATTAAGACTCACTGCTCTCAGCTACAGGACAGCTGTCACAGCATCAGTTCTCTTCAAATATTGGCTGGAGCGTCTTGCTTTGACAGCACAGCTCTCTAAAGAGTATTTCTCAGCTCTTCTCTAGTGCCGTACGGGGCGAGCAATTCTCCAGCAACGGTCGTGTCGGCATGGCTTTCCTGGCCCCTGCGGTCGAGGAGACGACAGCGAACACTGCTCCCAAAAAAACGTATTCCTGCTCAACAGCGGAACACTTTCCTCGACGTGTTCCGAGTGTTACAGGCAGAGATACCCTGACAGTGCCCTTGAACGGTGAACTGCGTTTCGGGCCTAGCAGACCTACGTACTCAATGACAAGCGGCCCTGAATGTGGATACAAACGTGCGCGAACCGTTCTAGTGTTTTCGAGTCCTCTCTGACGGAACAAATGGAATAGGTTTTTGAACGACCAGTCCTAGTCGTTTCTCACAGACCTTTCGGTCCTCCTCAACGTAGAGGCTCCTTCGTAGCCGTGGAAGGCTGATCCCGCTTCGTACGAATTTCCAGGATGAAACTGGCAGTTTTCACCAGTGGCTTGCCTAGTCGGTAGATGTTAGGAGAGTCCAAGGGTGCTTACGTACTGCCCAGGTCAAGTCGCCTCGTAGGGCCTTCCGGAAGGCAGTTCTCATGGTAAATTGTCTCTTGCCACGAGCGATGCGTTTGGCATACGTGTAGGCAGTGGAAGCTTGCTGCATGCCAGTGCCTCAAGTCAACAACATTGTTCCAATCATTATCGCTTATAGCTTCAATAGTGATGAGGAAAAGTCCTGAGGTCCCAGCAACAATCCTCCTACAGTGTGAGAGCGCAATGGGAAATTTCGACGGGTACGAACAGTCCACGATGCCTTCACGTTGCTATGAGACGGCGTTGATGAGATAAAGCAGCACAAGCACGAATTCGCCATGAAGCCCTCTCCTTGCAATCCCCTGGACAACGCCAAGCAGGATTCAGCGACTTCTCGTAACTTTGGCCAAGAAACCCTGCACACTGGGACTGGAAAAGAGCCACCCCTCTCACTACAGGAAAGCTGTCATGGAACTCGTAGGAGTTCTTATAGGCCAAAGCAAGTTCTGTGTGAACGTATGGCCCTCGAAGGCGTACTGCTCTGCCTAGGATGGTTCCCTAATCTGGGGTTCAGCACAAAGCTTCTGTCGTGTAAGACTGCCGCTGTTTTTCCCTGCGCATCACTACGTGGACACAGAGCCCTTTCTCAGCTCTGCAAAGTTTTCAAGGATGTACACTCAAGGACTCTACACCTCCTCCGCCTTGGGTCCTGCCTGAGGCTCCACAGGGCACACAGTATCAACACTGAGTCGTTATGTGCCCTTGTGGCTTCCCCAAGGCAGATGAGCAAACACCCGTTTCCTGGAATTTGGTGCCCTCTTTCTCTCATTTTTAGAGTTCCCCATGCCAAGTACGAGGGAAGAAAGAAGTACAGTATAGAACAGCACCCACTCCTCTGGATGACGACTGGTTCATCCTCTTCCACGCACGCCCTTCCTTCCCACACAGGGCCGTCCCCCACCCGCTTCGTACGAATATCCGCCCTCAAAACTGTCAGCTTCACGAATCGGGTTGCCTCTTTCGTGACGTGAGACGAGTCCCAGAATGCTTACACACATTCCACGTCCAATCTGCTTCGAGCTCGATACGCAAGGGAACATGATGACGAATGCTCACAAGCCATCGTGGATGTCACGGAAACGGAAGCTTGCAGAATGCAAGCAGCCGCCTTCAAAGCCCGTGCCTGAAACCTTCATCCTCACACACAACACACCTCCTGTTAAACCTCGTGGCCTCCTGCAAGATGCTTAGCAGAGTGCAGAGCCCCTGAGGTAACATCTTGGAAAGTCACTTCCATATCGATAGGCGTTCTAAATCATATCACTGTTGATTTAGGGAAAGGCTCTCTGAGGACACAGATTACAACCTCATCCTCACCCAAATGTTTGTCCTCGCATCCCCCAACGGACCCTACAAGGCAGCGGCGCGGGCCGCTCTCTCTTTTCCGCATGGGAACTTTCCACCATATTCGTAACGCAGACTCACTGCTCTCAGCTACAGGACGGCTGTCACAGCCTCAGTTCTCTTCAAATATTGGCTGGAGAGTCTCTGTTTGACAGCACAGCTCTCTAAAGAGTATTTCGCCATTCTTCTCTAGTGTCCTACATGGCGAGCAATTCTACAGCCACAGTCGTGTCGGCGTGGCTTTCCTGTCCCCTGCGGTCGAGAACACGACAGCGAACACTGCTCCCAATCAACGTATTCGTGGTCAACACCGTAACCCTCTCCTTTATGTAGTCCGAGTGATGCAGAGAAACCCTGTCAGTACCCTTGAACGGTGAACTGCGTTTCGGGCCTAGCAGACCTACGTACTCAAAGACGAGCGCGCCTGAATGCGGATAGAAACGTGGGCGAACCTTTCTAGTGTTTGCAGAGCTCTCTGAGGGAACAAAAGGAAAAGGTTCTTGAACGGCCAATCCGAGTCCTTACTCACAGAGCTTTCGGTCCTCCTCAACATAGAGGCTCCTTCCAGGCTGTGGAAGGCTGATCCCGCTTCGTACGAATTTCCCGCTTGGAACTGCCAGTTTTCACCGGTGGCTTGCACAGTTGCCCGGTGTTAGAAGAGTCCAAGGTTGCTCACGTACTGCCGATGTCAAGTCACCTCTTAGAGCATTACGGAAGGCAGATCTCATGATAAATGTTCACTTGCCATGCGTGATGCCTTGGCGTTCCTGTAGGCGGTGGAAGCTTGCTGCATGCCAGTGGCTCAAGTCAACGGAATTCGTCCAAGCATTCTCGCTTACAGCTTCAAAATTGATGAGGAAGAGTCCTGAGAGCCCCGCCATAATCCTCTGACAGTGTGTCAGCGCAGTGGGAAATTTCTGCGGGTATGAACATTCCACGAAGCCTTTATGCTGCTACGAGGCGGCGTTGACGTGATAAAGCAACACAAGCACGAATTCGCCGTGAAGCTTTCTCCTTGCAATCCCCTGGACCCGCCAAGCAGGATCCAGCAGCGACTTCTCGTACCCTTGGCCAAGAAACCCTGCACACTGAGACTGGAAAAGACCACCCCTCTCACTACAGAAAAGCTGTCATGGAACTCGTAGGAGTTCCTATACTCCAAAGCATGTTCTGTGAGAGAGTATGGCCCTCTACGGCGTACTGCTCTGCCTGGGATGGTACCAAATTCCGGTTTTTGACAGAAAGCTGCGCTGGTGTAAGACAGCCGTTGTTGATCCCTGCGCCTCACTACGTGGACACAGAGCCCGTTCTCAGCTCAGCACAGTTTTCAAGGATGTACCCTCAAGGACTCTCCACTTCCTCCGCATCGGGTGCTGCCTGAGGCTCCACGGGGCACACAATATCAACACTGACTCGTGATCTGCCCTTGTGGCTTAGCCAAGGCAGATGAGCAAAAACCCGTTTCCTTGAATTAGGTGCCCTCTTTCTCTCATTTCTAGAGTTCTTGACGCCCAGGACGTGGGAAGAAAGAAGTCTAGAATCGAACATCACCCACTCCTCGGTATGGCGACTGGTTCAGTCCTCATCCACGCACGCCCTAACTTTGCGCGCAGGGCCGTCCCCTCCCCGCTTCGTACGAATATCCGCTATCAAAGGTGTCGGGATTTGCGAACCGCATTCCCACTTTGCTGACGTGACACGAGTCCCAGAACGCTGACACACATTGCACGTCCAATCTGCCTCGAGCTCAATACGCAGGGAACATAATGACCAATGCTCACAAGCCATGGTCGCTGCATTCGGAAACAGAAGCATGCGGAATGCAATCGGCCACCTTCAAAGCCCTTGCCTGAAGCCTTCATCCTCACAGAAAACACACCTGCTGCCTAAGCCCGTGGCATCCTGCGAGGTGCTTAGCAGAGTGCAGAGCCCCTGAGGTAACATCTTGGAAAGTCACTTCCAATATCGATAGGCGTTCCAAAGCACATGAGCGTTGATTTAAGGATGGGCTCTCTGAGGACACAGACTACATACAATCTCATCTTCACACAAATGTTTGTCCTCGCATCACCCCGAACCTTCCGATGCAGCGGCGCGGCCCGCTCTCTCTTTTCCGCAAGGGAAAATTCCACAATATCCGTAATTAAGACTCACTGCTCTCAGTCCAGGACGGCTGTCCCAGCATCAGTTCTCTTTAAATAGAGGCTCGAGAGTCTTTGTTTGACAGCACAGCTCTCTCAAGGGTATTTCGCCGCTCTTCTCTAGTGCAGAACGTGGCGAGCAATTCCACAGCAACGGTCGTGTCGGCATGCCTCTCCTGTCCCCTGCGGTCGAGAACGCGACAGCGAACGCTGCTCCCAGGAAACGTATTCGTGGTCAGCACCGTACCACTTTCCTTTGCGTCCTCTGAGTGATGCAGAGATTCCTTGTCAGTACCCTTGAACGGTGAACTGTGGTGCGGGCCTAGCAGACGTACGTACTCAAAGACGAGCGCGCCTGAATGCGGATAGAAACGTGGGCGAACCTTTCTAGTGTTTGCAGAGCTCTCTGAGGGAACAAAAGGAAAAGGTTCTTGAACGGCCAATCCGAGTCCTTACTCACAGAGCTTTCGGTCCTCCTCAACATAGAGGCTCCTTCCAGGCTGTGGAAGGCTGATCCCGCTTCGTACGAATTTCCCGCTTGGAACTGCCAGTTTTCACCGGTGGCTTGCACAGTTGCCCGGTGTTAGAAGAGTCCAAGGTTGCTCACGTACTGCCGATGTCAAGTCACCTCTTAGAGCATTACGGAAGGCAGATCTCATGATAAATGTTCACTTGCCATTTGTGATGCCTTGGCGTTCCTGTAGGCGGTGGAAGCTTGCTGCATGCC